>NW_020621048.1:364288-452927 GCF_003573695.1 Papaver somniferum | reverse complement strand
TTAACTCAAAAAAGTCTACACACTTCCTTATAAGTCGGAAATTGATTTCTGAGACTAAATTGTAAACTAGATAAACTCATCTTTAACAGAAAAAGTTTGAAAAATGTATTGTAATTACAATTAATATATTCTAAGGCAATACGTCTAGTAAAAATTGCATTTCTATGTGCGTTGATTCAAGAAAATATGAAGCAAGTCAAATTTCACAATAGAAGAAGGATGAATGACCATGCAGAACTAATCCAAACCCTAACAAATTTCATCTATCTTGAGTCAAATAGAAAGACAAATCCAACACAAAAAGAAAGAGTTCATAGAAATGTTGAATTTAATATACGTTAACTCAAAAAAGTCTGCACACTTCGTTATAAGTCGGAAATTGATTTCTGATACTAAATTGTAAACTAGATAAACTCATCTTTAACAGAAAAAGTTTGAAAAATGTATTGTAATTACAATCAATATGTTCTAAGGAAATACTTTTTTTTTTGCTAAGTCAAGAAAATATATTGATTAAAAAAATATTTACAAGATAGGTGAAGGAGAAAATGGGACAAAGTGACCCCTAAAAAACTCCTAAAACCTATTTAAAACGATAATAAATTACATTTGGAAACTCAATTGAACTTAAGAAAACTGGTCGACCTTCAAAGTGAAATCCAACCCCATCCTCTAATAAACAACCACGCTTTGCCATGGCATCAGCTGCAAAATTTGCCTCTCTAAAAGAATGTTCAAAACGAATTGAACCATATAAACCTTTAACTTCCATCCATCTTTGCCTAGCAAACCAAGGAACGTTATCTTCTGACAAAGCCTTCAACACACTTGTAGAATCTGATCTAATAACAATGCAAGCATACCCCCATTGAACTGCCCACTCCAAACCCACAATAATACCATACAATTCAGCCAAATAATTAGAAGTAACTCCCAAGCCAATACACATTGCACCAACCACTTCACAATTAGCATTCCTTGCAACAACTCCAGCTCCCGCCACCCCTGGATTACCTCTTGAGGCGCCATCCGTGTATAAAAGCAATTCATTATCCTTAGGAGGAATCCAACAACACTCCTTAGGATCAGTAAACTTCACCTTTCTATGCCGAACTCTAAAAAACTCCAGAATTCTCAAGTCATCCAAAGAATTATGCATATAACTCTTCATACGAACTGGATAATCTTGCATCAAACAAAAAACACGTTTTTGAAATAAAGACCAACAAGGGTTCTTCTTTTCATACACTTTTTTGTTTCTAGTGAACCATAATTCTGAACGCACAACCAAATTCACCACCAACCACAAATCCTTAACAATACCACTATGATTTTTTGCCTTTTGGTAAGAAGTAATAATATCATAATGAGGTTTAATTTTGAAAATACCTTCAATCCACTCCCAAGCTTGACGCGCAAAATTGCAGCTCCAAAGAATATGATGGAGAGATTCCTCCTCAATCTGACACACACTACATTTAGATGCAAGCTGAATTTTAAATCTGCTACGTACCTTAACAAGAGTTGCACACGCACCACGAATAAACTTCCAGTTCTGAGCCGCCAAAGAAGGATGCACCACCCTCTTCCATAACAACCCCGCCTCCCTCAAAATAGGGTATTTCTTCCTTATCAACTCCCTTGCTGCCTTGACCGAAAATTTACCTTGTAAATCAGGCATCCAAATACGCCTATCCACTCCCATATGAATTTTTGGTAAATCATGTTGAACCACACCAGCACTTAAAAGGAGCTGCGAATGAACTCCTTGAATCTGCCAATCACCTTGCACAATAATATCACAAACAAGAGCTGATCTGTCTAAATCTGTGCGATTTAAAACACTAGCTAAGGTTGTATTTCCATACCAAATATCAAAGAATAAAGAAGTATCCCTACCGTCACCAATAAAACATTTCGTGTTATTCACCATCTCCTGATGAACCCAACGAAGACCAGGAAGAATAGAAGATTTCACCCCCGCCATCTTAATACGACCATCCCTACAAGTGAATTTGGCTTCCAAAAACCGAGCCCACCTCTTACGTGAAGATTTTATAGACCACCACAATTTCATCAGTAAAGCTTTATTCATAGTCCTTAGGCTAGTGATCCCAAGACCACCTTCCTTTAAAGGACTACAAATCTTATCAAAACCAACTACAAAAGCTCTAGTAAGATTAGAATCACCCGACCACAGAAAATTACGAATCACACGCTCACATTGAAGAGTGAAATTTACCGGCCATTTGTACACATCCATGTTATGAATGGAATAACTCGAAAGAACATTCTTAACAAGCACAACCCTATCTTGAAAAGATAATAACTTACCTTTCAGAACCGAAAGTTGATCCCTCAACTTATCAACAACGTTGCTGATGTGACTATACTTTACCACTCCCGGCATCACCTTAACTCCCAAATACCTATCAGGAAAGTTAGAAATTGCCATACCCAAGAATGTTGCAATGGTCTGGCGCCTACTCAAAGTCCCACCACCAAAGTAAATCTTGCTCTTCTCCCTACAAACCCTCTGACCAGAGGCTTGCTGGTAATTCTCCAAAAGTTTCACCAAGTTCTTCACACTCTTCATATTTCCCTTGCAAAATATCATAATATCATCAGCAAAAAATAAATGAGTTGGAGCAATACCATTACGCTTTACCATATAAGACATATCCTTAGTCTGAAAGAGTTTAGTGATGTTGCGGCTAAGCACATCCTCAATCAAAACAAAAATAAGAGGATAAAGAGGATCCCCCTGCCGTAAACCCCTATTAATCTTGAAGTAACCCTCCGGACTACCATTAAGAAGAATAGAAATACGCGCCGAATCCAGAATTTTCCAAATCCAAGAGCACCAATCTTCAGAAAACCCATACCTTCTAAAAACTTCAAGAACAAAAGACCAGCTCACCGTATCAAAAGCCTGAGAGATATCAAGCTTCAAACACAAATTACCGTCCTTCCTTTTGATGTGCAATTCATTCACCATCTCCGAAGCTAA
This sequence comes from Papaver somniferum, assembly GCF_003573695.1. Classification (NCBI taxonomy): domain Eukaryota; kingdom Viridiplantae; phylum Streptophyta; class Magnoliopsida; order Ranunculales; family Papaveraceae; genus Papaver; species Papaver somniferum. The sequence continues at coordinate 449,917 of NW_020621048.1, read as the reverse complement.
ACTAATATTCTCATGGATATTCCTTCCCTTCATGAAAGCCACTTGCTCTTCAGACACCAATTTAACCAACACACTACCAAGCCTCGTAGCCAAGATTTTAGTAAAAATCTTAAAGAAGAAATTACTTAAACCAATCGGCCTAAAGTTCTTCAAACTAGCAGCTCCCCTAACCTTTGCAAGCAAAAGAATAAGACTAGAATTAACCCCATTAGGAATGGTTTTAGAAGACCAGCAATAAGTAACCGCTAAAATCAGATCCCTATGAATAATCTCCCAACAATGTCTATAAAAACACCCCGAGAAACCATCCGGACCAGGCGCACTATCAGCTCCCAAATCAAAAACCGCCTGTTCAATCTCATCACAAGTAGGAATAGCATCCAACATATGCGACTCTTCCTCAGTAATAGAATCATGATCATAATCAAAAAGAGTTTCACTTACCTGACTATCCTCACCATTGAATTTAGCCTGATAATAAGAAACCACATGAGAACGAACCGGATCAGTAATAGTACTCCCATCTTCAGCAACCAGCTCCGAGATTGTATTAGCACCTCTACGAATTTTAATAGAGTTGTGAAAGAAAGAAGTGTTACTAGAACCCTCCAACAACCACGTATTTCTAGATTTTTGCTTTAACATTATATTCTGCTGCCTTTGAATATCCTGAACCTCCACAAGAGCATCCTTCATATTATTAAGTTTAGAAACATCAAAAGGATCATCATCTGAATTCCTACTAGCTACCTCAAACTTACGAGTTGCTTGCTTTAATCTAGCATTGATATTGCCAAAAACAGATTTATTCCATAACTTGATAGCCTCCTTCAACCGCTTCAATTTGAAAGGAAAGATAAAACCATGATTACCATACACCGGCACCATCCAAGATATCTCCACCATCTTCAAAAAATCCGGATGGGAAAACCGCATCTTCTGAATACGAAAAGGAGCACGTCTAGGCCGAGGATCACAAAAAGGAAAACCAATAAGAGTCGAATGGTCAGAAACTTCCCTAGGAAGAGCTTTACACCGCCAATTCAAAAACTTAGACAACCAAGATTCATTAATAATAGCACGATCCAACTTACTAAGAATTCTACCAACACCAGACTGACCATTGGTCCAAGTAAACTTAGACCCCAACGAATCAGCTTCAAACAAGTTATTATCCTCCATCCAGTCAGAAAACTCATTAATACAAGAGATACGAGTTGCCCTACCCCCTTTCTTTTCATCTTGACGAAGCACACAATTGAAATCACCCATAACCAACCAAGGAGTAGTTACATCAACCGCAGCAAGTTGACTCCAAAGCCTCCTTCGAAAAACTTGAATATAACTAGCATGAACAAAAGAGATAAAAAAACCCCTCAGTTTTAACCGTAATTGCCTGCCTAGACATATTAATCACCACCGGCTCCTCAATACAATCATCCCAAAGAATCCACAAATTACCCAAAGAACTAGAAGTAGAATTATGAATTACCTTTTTATTATAACCAGCCAAATTTAACCTTATCATAACATTGTCAGTGCAACGAATCTTAGGCTTAGCAATACAAAGTACCACCGGCTTGAACTCATGCACCAACTTACGTAACTTACTACCCGCTTCCACCTTCGCCACCCCATTAATATTCCAATAGAGAACTCTCATCAGGAAACACTCTTCTTATATTTATGAATAGCTTGTGGAATATTGCTAGGAATCCTACTTTGTAAAATAGGTGAGACACCCTTCCTAACTCGGTTTCCCAAAGCATTCACTTCAGAATCCGAATCTGATTTGGAATCATTAAAACGTTGCTGAGAAGAACTAGAACTTGTAATCAAAACCCGGCTTGGTTTCCTACTTTTCTTTGGCATATCCACTGGAATTTCCGCCCACTTAACACCCTTAACACCTGATGAAGCTTTCTCAGGCGTCAACTCTTCATCCGAACCCCCTCCAGAAGAGTTTTCAGCAGCCTCCGAACCCCCTCCAGAAGAGTGTTCAACATCATCATTATCAACACCCAACTCATCATTCAAGACATTGAACTTATTAGGAGAAACCACAATAGAGGTTTCAGCAACATCTCTATAGCTTGATATATCCTCAATATTATCAACCACCATGTCTTGCAAAGACTTATTACCAGCCTCAACCGGCGTAAAAGAAGAACTAGCCTCATTCCTATCACTAGAGTGATTAGTTCTTGCCAATTCACCACTCTTAGCTGACTTAGATGAGGTTGCAATTTCAACCATTGACCCACTAGCCAAACCCTTTTTCAAAGCTAACGCCTTCTTAGCCTTCTCAAAAGCTTCAGACGCTGCATGGAGATTTGCTTCAATAGACGCTACTTCATTCTCTAGCTGAACTGTTTGCTCCAAACCAACTTCAACCACCCCATTCACCACAGCTACACCATGCCCTACAACAAGAGCATCATCCACATTATCACCAGCACCATTAACAACCTCATTAACCACCCCAGCACCAACGTTCACACCACATACAGCAGCGCCAACACCTACAGCAACATCGTTTGCATCCTCTCCAGCACCTCCCTTACGGTTTCTCCTATTTCGCATATTCTTCCACTCCCCTTTCGCATCAGCCTTAGATGATTTCTCATCATTCTTTGGTTGTCTTCTACATTCATCATCATTATGACCAATTATGCAGCACTTCATACAAAACTTAGGTATTTTTGGGATATCCAAGTATTGCCAAAACGTCCTCCCCCCAGCTGTTATCTTAATTCTACTTGGAATATGTTTTGCAAAATCCACATCTACCAAAACTGAAGCAAAGTTTCCATACTCCATATTTAGAGTTCTTTGATCAACCACAATAGGAGTCCCTAAAACTTTTCCCATAGATAACAATTTCTTCTCAGTCCATAGTTCTGCATGTAAACCAGGAAAGTGAACCCATACGTTTGCATGGGAAGTTTTTTGACGATCAGGATCAAAACCTGGGTACCAATCCATTAACTTGAGTTCATGCTGTTGAACAAACCACTTTGTACGTCTAATTCTCTCCTTAGTTTCCTCATCTTGTAGCATAATAACAAAGAAACCTTTTCCCATAGTCATAAACCTAACAGAATTAGGATTAGTCTGCCATTGAGATATTAAAAGAGTTTTTACCTCAAAGAACTTCAGCCCCGTGAAGTTTAGTCGTGCAATGAAACTGTGTTGAAAGGGTTTACAACCCTCTTCATAGTAATCCGCGGGTATAAAAAGGGATGGTTCTCCATCAATTAGAGTAGGATTAGGTAAACTAGTAATATCAATTCCTGTTGGTTTTAGGGTTTGTTTTCCCCTTACCTTGTCCGCAAAGGATTGGTGTTGCTGAATCCGTGATGAACTAGGATTATTTTCTACCATATTGAATCCGTGTTGAACAATGAAACCTACGTGAAAAAAATTCTAAACCCTTGTGTTTTCGCCAGAGTTTCTCTCTCCTCTCATGTTTTCCTGACCCGTTACTTTATCTAGTTTACGATTTAGTCTCAGAAATCAATTTCCGACTTGTAGAATTTTTTGAGTTAACGTATATAAAATTCAAAATTTTATGAACTCTTTCCAAAAAAAAAAAAAAAAAGTCTACACACTTCATTATAAGTCGGAAATTGATTTCTGAGACTAAATTGTAAACTAGATAAACTCATCTTTAACAAAAAAAGTTTGAAAAATGTATTGTAATTACAATCAATATGTTCTAAGGCAATACGTCTAGTAAAAATTGCAATTCTATTTACGTTGATTCAAGAAAATATGAAGGAAGTCAAATTTCACAATAGAAGAAGGATGAAAGACCATGCAGAACTAATCCAAATCCTAACAAATTTCATCTATCTTGAATCAAATAGAAAGACAAAGCCAACACAAAAAGAAAGAGTTCATAAAAATGTTGAATTTTATATACATTAACTCAAAAAAGTCTACTAATTTCGTTATAAGTCGGAAATTGTTTTCTGAGACTAAATTGTAAACTAGATAGACTCATCTTTAACATAAAAAGTTTGAAAAATATATTGTAATTACAATTAATATGTTCTAAGGCAATACATCTAGTAAAAATGGCATTTCTATGTACGTTGATTCAAGAAAATATGAAGCAAGTCAAATTTCACAATAGAAGAAGGATGAAAGACCATGTAGAACTAATCCGAATCCTAACAAATTTCATCTATCTTGAATCAAATAGAAAGACAAATCCAACACAAAAAGAAAGAGTTCATAAAAATGTTGAATTTTATATACGTTAACTCAAAAAAGTCTACACATTTTGTTATAAGTCGGAAATTGATTTCTGAGACTAAATTGTAAATTAGATAGACTCATCTTTAACAGAAAAAGTTTGAAAAATGTATTGTAACTACAATTAATATGTTCTAAGGCAATACGTCTAGTAAAAATTGCATTTCTATGTACGTTGATTCAAGAAAATATGAAGGAAGTCAAATTTCACAATAGCAGAAGGATGAAAGACCATGCAGAATTAATCAAAATCCTAACAAATTTCATCTATCTTGAATCAAATAGAAAGACAAATCCAACACAAAAAGAAAGAGTTCATAAAAATGTTGAATTTAATATACGTTAACTCAAAAAAGTCTACACACTTCGTTATAAGTCGGAAATTGATTTCTGAGACTAAATTGTAAACTAGATAAACTCATCTTTAACAGAAAAAGTTTGAAAAATGTATTGTAATTACAATCAATATGTTCTAAGGCAATACGTCTAGTAAAAATTGCAATTCTATTTACGTTGATTCAAGAAAATATGAAGGAAGTCAAATTTCACAATAGAAGAAGGATGAAAGACCATGCAGAACTAATCCAAATCCTAACAAATTTCATCTATCTTGAATCAAATAGAAAGACAAAGCCAACACAAAAAGAAAGAGTTCATAAAAATGTTGAATTTTATATACATTAACTCAAAAATGTCTACTAATTTCGTTATAAGTCGGAAATTGTTTTCTGAGACTAAATTGTAAACTAGATAGACTCATCTTTAAGAGAAAAAGTTTGAAAAATATATTGTAATTACAATTAATATGTTCTAAGGCAATACATCTAGTAAAAATGGCATTTCTATGTACGTTGATTCAAGAAAATATGAAGCAAGTCAAATTTCACAATAGAAGAAGGATGAAAGGCCATGCAGAACTAATCCAAATCCTAACAAATTTCATCTATCTTGAATCAAATAGAAAGACAAAGCCAACAAAAGAATAAAGAGTTCATAAAAATGTTGAATTTTATATACGTTAACTCAAAAAAGTCTACACATTTTGTTATAAGTCGGAAATTGATTTCTGAGACTAAATTGTAAACTAGATAGACTCATCTTTAACAGAAAAAGTTTGAAAAATGTATTGTAACTACAATTAATATGTTCTAAGGCAATACGTCTAGTAAAAATTGCATTTCTATGTACGTTGATTCAAGAAAATATGAAGGAAGTCAAATTTCACAATAGAAGAAGGATGAAAGACCATGCAGAATTAATCCAAATCCTAACAAATTTCATCTATCTTGAATCAAATAGAAAGACAAATCCAACACAAAAAGAAAGAGTTCATAAAAAAGTTGAATTTAATATACGTTAACTCAAAAAAGTCTACACACTTCGTTATAAGTCGGAAATTGATTTCTGAGACTAAATTGTAAACTAGATAAACTCATCTTTAACAGAAAAAGTTTGAAAAATGTATTGTAATTACAATCAATATGTTCTAAGGCAATACGTCTAGTAAAAATTGCAATTTTATTTACGTTGATTCAAGAAAATATGAAGGAAGTCAAATTTCACAATAGAAGAAGGATGAAAGACCATGCAGAACTAATCCAAATCATAACAAATTTCATCTATCTTGAATCAAATAGAAAAACAAATCCAACACAAAAATAAAGAGTTCATAAAAATGTTGAATTTAATATACGTTAACTCAAAAAAGTCTACACACTTCGTTATAAGTCAGAATTTGATATCTGAGACTAAATTGTAAACTAGATAAACTCATCTTTAACAGAAAAAGTTTGAAAAATATATTGTAATTACAATTAATATGTTCTAAGGCAATACATCTAGTAAAAATGGCATTTCTATGTACGTTGATTCAAGAAAATATGAAGCAAGTCAAATTTCACAATAGAAGAAGGATGAAAGACCATGAAAAACTAATCCGAATCCTAACAAATTTCATCTATCTTGAATCAAATAGAAAGACAAATCCAACACAAAAAGAAAGAGTTCATAAAAATGTTGAATTTAATATACGTTAACTCAAAAAAGTATACACACTTCGTTATAAGTCGGAAATTGATTTCTGAGACTAAATTGTAAAATAGATAGACTCATCTTTAACAGAAAAAGTTTGAAAAATGTATTGTGATTACAACTAATATATTCGAAGGCAATACGTCTAGCAAAAATTGCATTTCTATGTGCGTTGATTCAAGAAAATATGAAGCAAGTCAAATTTCAAAATAGAAGAAGGATGAAAGACCATGCAGAACTAATCCAAACCCTAACAAATTTCATCTATCTTGAATCAAATAGAAAAACAAATCCAACACAAAAATCAAGAGTTCATTAAAATGTTGAATTTAATATACGTTAACTCAAAAAAGTATACACACTTCGTTATAAGTCGGAAATTGATTTCTGAGACTAAATTGTAAACTAGATAAACTCATCTTTAACAGAAAAAGTTTGAAAAATTTATTGTAATTACAATCAATATGTTCTAAGGCAATACGTCAAGTAAAAATTGCATTTCTATGTACGTTGATTCAAGAAAATATGAAGGAAGTCAAATTTCACAATAGAAGAAGGATGAAAGACCATGCAGAACTAATCCAAATCCTAACAAATTTCATCTATCTTGAATCAAATAGAAAGACAAAGCCAACACAAAAAGAAAGAGTTCATAAAAATGTTGAATTTTATATACATTAACTCAAAAAAGTCTACTAATTTCGTTATAAGTCGGAAATTGATTTCTGAGACTAAATTGTAAACTAGATAAACTCATCTTTAACAGAAAAAGTTTGAAAAATGTATTGTAATTACAATCAATATGTTCTAAGGCAATACGTCTAGTAAAAATTGCAATCCTATTTACGTTGATTCAAGAAAATATGAAGCAAGTCAAATTTCACAATAGAAGAAGGATGAAAGACCATGCAGAACTAATCCGAATCCTAACAAATTTCATCTATCTTGAATCAAATAGAAAGACAAATCCAACACAAAAAGAAAGAGTTCATAAAAATGTTGAATTTAATATACGTTAACTCAAAAAAGTCTACACACTTTGTTATAAGTTGGAAATTGATTTCTGAGACTAAATTGTAAACTAGATAGACTCATCTTTAACAGAAAAAGTTTGAAAAATGTATTGTAATTACAATTAATATGTTCTAAGGCAATACGTCTAGTAAAAATTGCATTTCTATGTGCGTTGATTCAAGAAAATATGAAGCAAGTCAAATTTCACAATAAAAGAAGGATGAAAGACCATGCAGAACTAATCCAAACCCTAACAAATTTCATCTATCTTGAATCAAATAGAAAGACAAATCCAACACACAAAGAAAGAGTTCCTAAAAATGTTGAATTTAATATACGTTAACTCAAAAAAGTCTACACACTTCGTTATAAGTCGGAAATTGATTTCTGAGACTAAATTGTAAACTAGATAGACTCATCTTTAACAGAAAAAGTTTGAAAAATGTATTGTAATTATAATTAATATGTTCTAAGGCAATACGTCTAGTAAAAATTGCATTTCTATGTGCGTTGATTCAAGAAAATATGAAGCAAATCAAATTTCACAATAGAAGAAGGATGAAAGACCATGCAGAACTAATCCAAACCCTAACAAATTTCATCTATCTTGAATCAAATAGAAAGACAAATCCAACACAAAAAGAAAGAGTTCATAAAAATGTTGAATTTTATATACGTTAACTGAAAAAAGTCTACACATTTCGTTATAAGTCGGAAATTGATTTCTGAGACTAAATTGTAAACTAGATAGACTCATCTTTAACAGAAAAAGTTTGAAAAATGTATTGTAATTACAATCAATATGTTCCAAGGCAATACGTCTAGTAAAAATTGCATTTCTATGTGCGTTGATTCAAGAAAATATGAAGCAAGTCAAATTTCACAATAGAAGAAGGATGAAAGACCATGCAGAACTAATCCAAACCCTAACAAATTTCATCTATCTTGAATCAAATAGAAAGACAAATCCAACACAAAAAGAAAGAGTTCCTAAAAATGTAGAATTTAATATACGTTAACTCAAAAAAGTCTACACACTTCGTTATAAGTCGGAAATTGATTTCTGAGACTAAATTGTAAACTAGATAGACTCATCTTTAACAGAAAAGGTTTGAAAAATGTACTGTAATTACAATCAATATGTTCTAAGGCAATACGTCTAGTAAAAATTGCATTTCTATGTGCGTTGATTCAAGAAAATATGAAGCAAGTCAAATTTCACAATAGAAGAAGGATGACAGACCATGCAGAACTAATCCAAATCCTAACAAATTTCATCTATCTTGAATCAAATAGAAAGAAAAATCCAACACACAAAGAAAGAGTTCATAAAAATGTTGAATTTAATATACGTTAACTCAAAAAAGTCTACACACTTCGTTATAAGTCGGAAATTGATTTCTGAGACTAAATTGTAAACTATATAGACTCATCTTTAACAGAAAAAGTTTGAAAAATGTATTGTAATTACAACTAATATATTCTAAGGCAATACGTCTAGCAAAAATTGCATTTCTATGTGCGTTGATTCAAGAAAATATGAAGCAAGTCAAATTTCACAATAGAAGAAGGATGAAAGACCATGCAGAACTAATCCAAACCCTAACAAATTTCATCTATCTTGAATCAAATAGAAAAACAAATCCAACACAAAAATAAAGAGTTCATTAAAATGTTGAATTTAATTTACGTTAACTCAAAAAAGTATACACACTTCGTTATAAGTCGGAAATTGATTTCTGAGACTAAATTGTAAACTAGATAAACTCATCTTTAACAGAAAAAGTTTGAAAAATTTATTGTAATTACAATCAATATGTTCTAAGGCAATAGGTCAAGTAAAAATTGCATTTCTATGTACGTTGATTCAAGAAAATATGAAGGAAGTCAAATTTCACAATAGAAGAAGGATGAAAGACCATGCAGAACTAATCCAAATCCTAACAAATTTCATCTATCTTGAATCAAATAGAAAGACAAATCCAACACAAAAAGAAAGAGTTCATAAAAATGTTGAATTTAATATACGTTAACTCAAAAAAGTCTACACACTTCGTTATAAGTCAGAAATTGATTTCTGAGACTAAATTGTAAACTAGATAGACTCATCTTTAACAGAAAAAGTTTGAAAAATGTATTGTAATTACAATTAATATGTTCTAAGGCAATACGTCTAGTAAAAATTGCATTTCTATGTACGTTGATTCAAAAAATATGAAGCAAGTCAAATTTCACAATAGAAGAAGGATGAAAGACCATGCAGAACTAATCCAAATCCTAACAAATTTCATCTATCTTGAATCAAATAGAAAGACAAATCCAACACAAAAATAAAGAGTTCATTAAAATGTTGAATTTAATATACGTTAACTCAAAAAAGTATACACACTTCGTTATAAGTCGGAAATTTATTTCTGAGACTAAATTGTAAACTAGATAAACTCATCTTTAACAGAAAAAGTTTGAAAAATTTATTGTAATTACAATCAATATGTTCAAAGGCAATTCGTCAAGTAAAAATTGCATTTCTATGTACGTTGATTCAAGAAAATATGAAGGAAGTCAAATTTCACAATAGAAGAAGGATGAAAGACCATGCAGAACTAATCCAAATCATAACAAATTTCATCTATCTTGAATCAAATAGAAAGACAAATCCAACACAAAAAGAAAGAGTTCATAAAAATGTTGAATTTAATATACGTTAACTCAAAAAAGTCTACACACTTCGTTATAAGTCAGAAATTGATATCTGAGACTAAATTGTAAACTAGATAAACTCATCTTTAACAGAAAAAGTTTGAAAAATATATTGTAATTACAATTAATATGTTCTAAGGCAATACATCTAGTAAAAATGGCATTTCTATGTACGTTGATTCAAGAAAATATGAAGCAAGTCAAATTTCACAATAGAAGAAGGATGAAAGACCATGAAAAACTAATCCGAATCCTAACAAATTTCATCTATCTTGAATCAAATAGAAAGACAAATCCAACACAAAAAGAAAGAGTTCATAAAAATGTTGAATTTAATATACGTTAACTCAAAAAAGTATACACACTTCGTTATAAGTCGGAAATTGATTTCTGAGACTAAATTGTAAAATAGATAGACTCATCTTTAACAGAAAAAGTTTGAAAAATGTATTTCGAAGGCAATACGTCTAGCAAAAATTGCATTTCTATGTGCGTTGATTCAAGAAAATATGAAGCAAGTCAAATTTCAAAATAGAAGAAGGATGAAAGACCATGCAGAACTAATCCAAACCCTAACAAATTTCATCTATCTTGAATCAAATAGAAAAACAAATCCAACACAAAAATAAAGAGTTCATTAAAATGTTGAATTTAATATACGTTAACTCAAAAAAGTATACACACTTCGTTATAAGTCGGAAATTGATTTCTGAGACTAAATTGTAAACTAGATAAACTCATCTTTAACAGAAAAAGTTTGAAAAAATTATTGTAATTACAATCAATATGTTCTAAGGCAATACGTCAAGTAAAAATTGCATTTCTATGTACGTTGATTCAAGAAAATATGAAGGAAGTCAAATTTCACAATAGAAGAAGGATGAAAGACCATGCAGAACTAATCCAAATCCTAACAAATTTCATCTATCTTGAATCAAATAGAAAGACAAATCCAACACAAAAAGAAAGAGTTCATAAAAATGTTGAATTTAATATACGTTAACTCAAAAAAGTCTACACACTTCGTTATAAGTCGGAAATTGATTTCTGAGACTAAATTGTAAACAAGATAAACTCATCTTTAACAGAAAAAGTTTGAAAAATGTATTGTAATTACAATCAATATGTTCTAAGGCAATACGTCTAGTAAAAATTGCATTTCTATGTACGTTGATTCAAGAAAATATGAAGGAAGTCAAATTTCACAATAGAAAGACCATGCATAACTAATCCAAATCCTAACAAATTACATCTATCTTGAATCAAATAGAAAGACAAAGCCAACACAAAAAGAAAGAGTTCATAAAAATGTTTAATTTTATATACGATAACTCAAAAAAGTTTACACATTTCGTTATAAGTCGGAAATTGATTTCTGAGACTAAATTGTAAACTAGATAAACTCATCTTTAACAGAAAAAGTTTGAAAAATGTATTGTAATTACAATCAATATGTTCTAAGGCAATACGTCTAGTAAAAATTGCATTTCTATGTACGTTGATTCAAGAAAATATGAAGGAAGTCAAACTTCACAATAGAAAGACCATGCAGAACTAATCCAAATCCTAACAAATTACATCTATCTTGAATCAAATAGAAAGACAAAGCCAACACAAAAAGAAAGAGTTCATAAAAATGTTGAATTTTATATACGATAGCTCAAAAAAGTTTACACATTTCGTTATAAGTCGGAAATTGATTTCTGAGACTAAATTGTAAACTAGATAGACTCATCTTTAACATAAAAAGTTTGAAAAATGTATTGTAATTACAATCAATATGTTCAAAGGCAATACATCTAGTAAAAATTGCAATTCTATTTACGTTGATTCAAGAAAATATGAAGGAAGTCAAATTTCACAATAGAAGAAGGATGAAAGACCATGCAAAACTAATCCAAATCCTAACAAATTTCATCTTTCTTGATCAAATAGAAAGACAAAGCCAACACAAAAAGAAAGAGTTCATAAAAATGTTGAATTTTATATACGTTAACTCAAAAAAGTCTACACATTTCGTTATAAGTCGGAAATTGATTTCTGAGACTAAATTGTAAACTAGATAGACTCATCTTTAACAGAAAAAGTTTGAAAAATATTAATATGTTCTAAGGCAATACGTCTAGTAAAAATTGCAATTCTATTTACATTGATTCAAGAAAATATGAAGGAAGTCAAATTTCACAATAGAAGAAGGATGAAAGACCATGCAGAACTAATCCAAATCCTAACAAATTTCATCTATCTTGAATCAAATAGAAAGACAAATCCAACACAAAAAGAAAGAGTTCATAAAAATGTTGAATTTAATATACGTTAACTCAAAAAAGTCTACACACTTCGTTATAAGTCAGGAATTGATTTCTGAGACTAAATTGTAAACTAGATAAACTCATCTTTAACAGAAAAAGTTTGAAAAATGTATTGTAATTACAATCAATATGTTCTAAGGCAATACGTCTAGTAAAAATTGCATTTCTATGTACGTTGATTCAAGAAAATATGAAGGAAGTCAAATTTCACAATAGAAAGACCATGCAGAACTAATCCAAATCCTAACAAATTACATCTATCTTGAATCAAATAGAAAGACAAAGCCAACACAAAAAGAAGAGTTCATAAAAATGTTGAATTTTATATACGATAACTCAAAAAAGTTTACACATTTCGTTATAAGTCGGAAATTGAGTTCTGAGATTAAATTGTAAACTAGATAGACTCATCTTTAACATAAAAAGTTTGAAAAATGTATTGTAATTACAATCAATATGTTCAAAGGCAATACATCTAGTAAAAATTGCAATTCTATTTACGTTGATTCAAGAAAATATGAAGGAAGTCAAATTTCACAATAGAAGAAGGATGAAAGACCATGCAGAACTAATCCAAATCCTAAAAAATTTCATCTATCTAGATCAAATAGAAAGACAAAGCCAACACAAAAAGAAAGAGTTCATAAAAATGTTGAATTTTATATACGTTAACTCAAAAAAGTCTACACATTTCGTTATAAGTCGGAAATTGATTTCTGAGACTAAATTGTAAACTAGATAGACTCATCTTTAACAGAAAAAGTTTGAAAAATGTATTGTAATTACAATCAATATGTTCCAAGGCAATACGTCTAGTAAAAATTGCATTTCTATGTGCGTTGATTCAAGAAAATATGAAGCAAGTCAAATTTCACAATAGAAGAAGGATGAAAGACCATGCAGAACTAATCCAAACCCTAACAAATTTCATCTATCTTGAATCAAATAGAAAGACAAATCCAACACAAAAAGAAAGAGTTCCTAAAAATGTAGAATTTAATATACGTTAACTCAAAAAAGTCTACACACTTCGTTATAAGTCGGAAATTGATTTCTGAGACTAAATTGTAAACTAGATAGACTCATCTTTAACAGAAAAGGTTTGAAAAATGTACTGTAATTACAATCAATATGTTCTAAGGCAATACGTCTAGTAAAAATTGCATTTCTATGTGCGTTGATTCAAGAAAATATGAAGCAAGTCAAATTTCACAATAGAAGAAGGATGACAGACCATGCAGAACTAATCCAAATCCTAACAAATTTCATCTATCTTGAATCAAATAGAAAGAAAAATCCAACACACAAAGAAAGAGTTCATAAAAATGTTGAATTTAATATACGTTAACTCAAAAAAGTCTACACACTTCGTTATAAGTCGGAAATTGATTTCTGAGACTAAATTGTAAACTATATAGACTCATCTTTAACAGAAAAAGTTTGAAAAATGTATTGTAATTACAACTAATATATTCTAAGGCAATACGTCTAGCAAAAATTGCATTTCTATGTGCGTTGATTCAAGAAAATATGAAGCAAGTCAAATTTCACAATAGAAGAAGGATGAAAGACCATGCAGAACTAATCCAAACCCTAACAAATTTCATCTATCTTGAATCAAATAGAAAAACAAATCCAACACAAAAATAAAGAGTTCATTAAAATGTTGAATTTAATTTACGTTAACTCAAAAAAGTATACACACTTCGTTATAAGTCGGAAATTGATTTCTGAGACTAAATTGTAAACTAGATAAACTCATCTTTAACAGAAAAAGTTTGAAAAATTTATTGTAATTACAATCAATATGTTCTAAGGCAATAGGTCAAGTAAAAATTGCATTTCTATGTACGTTGATTCAAGAAAATATGAAGGAAGTCAAATTTCACAATAGAAGAAGGATGAAAGACCATGCAGAACTAATCCAAATCCTAACAAATTTCATCTATCTTGAATCAAATAGAAAGACAAATCCAACACAAAAAGAAAGAGTTCATAAAAATGTTGAATTTAATATACGTTAACTCAAAAAAGTCTACACACTTCGTTATAAGTCAGAAATTGATTTCTGAGACTAAATTGTAAACTAGATAGACTCATCTTTAACAGAAAAAGTTTGAAAAATGTATTGTAATTACAATTAATATGTTCTAAGGCAATACGTCTAGTAAAAATTGCATTTCTATGTACGTTGATTCAAAAAATATGAAGCAAGTCAAATTTCACAATAGAAGAAGGATGAAAGACCATGCAGAACTAATCCAAAGCCTAACAAATTTCATCTATGTTGAATCAAATAGAAAGACAAAGCCAACACAAAAACAAAGAGTTCATAAAAATGTTGAATTTTATATACTTTAACTCAAAAAAGTCTACACACTTCGTTATAAGTCGGAAATTGATTTCTGAGACTAAATTGTAAACTAGATAAACTCATCTTTAACAGAAAAAGTTTGAAAAATTTATTGTAATTACAATCAATATGTTCTAAGGCAATACGTCAAGTAAAAATTGCATTTCTATGTACGTTGATTCAAGAAAATATGAAGGAAGTCAAATTTCACAATAGAAGAAGGATGAAAGACCATGCAAAACTAATCCAAATCCTAACAAATTTCATCTATCTTGAATCAAATAGAAAGACAAAGCCAACACAAAAAGAAAGAGTTCATAAAAATGTTGAATTTTATATACATTAACTCAAAAAAGTCTACTAATTTCGTTATAAGTCGGAAATTGATTTCTGAGACTAAATTGTAAACTAGATAAACTCATCTTTAACAGAAAAAGTTTGAAAAATGTATTGTAATTACAATCAATATGTTCTAAGGCAATACGTCTAGTAAAAATTGCAATCCTATTTACGTTGATTCAAGAAAATATGAAGCAAGTCAAATTTCACAATAGAAGAAGGATGAAAGACCATGCAGAACTAATCCGAATCCTAACAAATTTCATCTATCTTGAATCAAATAGAAAGACAAATCCAACACAAAAAGAAAGAGTTCATAAAAATGTTGAATTTAATATACGTTAACTCAAAAAAGTCTACACACTTTGTTATAAGTTGGAAATTGATTTCTGAGACTAAATTGTAAACTAGATAGACTCATCTTTAACAGAAAAAGTTTGAAAAATGTATTGTAATTACAATTAATATGTTCTAAGGCAATACGTCTAGTAAAAATTGCATTTCTATGTGCGTTGATTCAAGAAAATATGAAGCAAGTCAAATTTCACAATAAAAGAAGGATGAAAGACCATGCAGAACTAATCCAAACCCTAACAAATTTCATCTATCTTGAATCAAATAGAAAGACAAATCCAACACACAAAGAAAGAGTTCCTAAAAATGTTGAATTTAATATACGTTAACTCAAAAAAGTCTACACACTTCGTTATAAGTCGGAAATTGATTTCTGAGACTAAATTGTAAACTAGATAGACTCATCTTTAACAGAAAAAGTTTGAAAAATGTATTGTAATTATAATTAATATGTTCTAAGGCAATACGTCTAGTAAAAATTGCATTTCTATGTGCGTTGATTCAAGAAAATATGAAGCAAATCAAATTTCACAATAGAAGAAGGATGAAAGACCATGCAGAACTAATCCAAACCCTAAAAAATTTCATCTATCTTGAATCAAATAGAAAGACAAATCCAACACAAAAAGAAAGAGTTCATAAAAATGTTGAATTTTATATACGTTAACTCAAAAAAGTCTACACATTTCGTTATAAGTCGGAAAATTGATTTCTGAGACTAAATTGTAAACTAGATAGACTCATCTTTAACAGAAAAAGTTTGAAAAATGTATTGTAATTACAATCAATATGTTCCAAGGCAATACGTCTAGTAAAAATTGCATTTCTATGTGCGTTGATTCAAGAAAATATGAAGCAAGTCAAATTTCACAATAGAAGAAGGATGAAAGACCATGCAGAACTAATCCAAACCCTAACAAATTTCATCTATCTTGAATCAAATAGAAAGACAAATCCAACACAAAAAGAAAGAGTTCCTAAAAATGTAGAATTTAATATACGTTAACTCAAAAAAGTCTACACACTTCGTTATAAGTCGGAAATTGATTTCTGAGACTAAATTGTAAACTAGATAGACTCATCTTTAACAGAAAAAGTTTGAAAAATGTATTGTAATTACAATCAATATGTTCTAAGGCAATAAGTCTAGTAAAAATTGCATTTCTATGTGCGTTGATTCAAGAAAATATGAAGCAAGTCAAATTTCACAATAGAAGAAGGATGACAGACCATGCAGAACTAATCCAAATCCTAACAAATTTCATCTATCTTGAATCAAATAGAAAGAAAAATCCAACACACAAAGAAAGAGTTCATAAAAATGTTGAATTTAATATACGTTAACTCAAAAAAGTCTACACACTTCGTTATAAGTCGGAAATTGATTTCTGAGACTAAATTGTAAACTATATAGACTCATCTTTAACAGAAAAAGTTTGAAAAATGTATTGTAATTACAACTAATATATTCTAAGGCAATACGTCTAGCAAAAATTGCATTTCTATGTGCGTTGATTCAAGAAAATATGAAGCAAGTCAAATTTCACAATAGAAGAAGGATGAAAGACCATGCAGAACTAATCCAAACCCTAACAAATTTCATCTATCTTGAATCAAATAGAAAAACAAATCCAACACAAAAATAAAGAGTTCATTAAAATGTTGAATTTAATATACGTTAACTCAAAAAAGTATACACACTTTGTTATAAGTCGGAAATTGATTTCTGAGACTAAATTGTAAACTAGATAAACTCATCTTTAACAGAAAAAGTTTGTAAAATTTATTGTAATTACAATCAATATGTTCTAAGGCAATAGGTCAAGTAAAAATTGCATTTCTATGTACGTTGATTCAAGAAAATATGAAGGAAGTCAAATTTCACAATAGAAGAAGGATGAAAGACCATGCAGAACTAATCCAAATCCTAACAAATTTCATCTATCTTGAATCAAATAGAAAGACAAATCCAACACAAAAAGAAAGAGTTCATAAAAATGTTGAATTTAATATACATTAACTCAAAAAAGTCTACACACTTCGTTATAAGTCGGAAATTGATTTCTGAGACTAAATTGTAAACTAGATAAGCTCATCTTTAACAGAAAAAGTTTGAAAAATGTATTGTAATTATAATCAATATGTTCTAAGGCAATATGTCTAGTAAAAATTGCATTTCTATGTACGTTGATTCAAGAAAATATGAAGGAAGTCAAATTTCACAATAGAAGAAGGATGAAAGACCATGCAGAACTAATCCAAATCCTAACAAATTTCATCTATCTTGAATCAAATAGAAAGACAAATCCAACACAAAAAGAAAGAGTTCATAAAAATGTTGAATTTAATATAGGTTAACTCGAAAAAGTCTACACACTTCGTTATAAGTCGGAAATTGATTTCTGAGACTAAATTGTAAACTAGATAAGCTCATCTTTAACAGAAAAAGTTTGAAAAATGTATTGTAATTATAATCAATATGTTCTAAGGCAATACGTCTAGTAAAAATTGCATTTCTATGTACGTTGATTCAAGAAAATATGAAGGAAGTCAAATTTCACAATAGAAGAAGGATGAAAGACCACGTAGAACTAATCCAAATCCTAACAAATTTCTTCTATCTTGAATCAAATAAAAAGACAAATCCAACACAAAAAGAAAGAGTTCATAAAAATGTTGAATTTAATATACGTTAACTCAAAAAAGTCTACACACTTCGTTATAAGTCGGAAATTGATTTCTGAGACTAAATTGTAAACTAGATAAACTCATCTTTAACAGAAAAAGTTATAAAAATGTATTGTAATTACAATCAATATGTTCTAAGGCAATACGTCTAGTAAAAATTGCAATTCTATTTACGTTGATTCAAGAAAATATGAAGGAAGTCAAATTTCACAATAGAAGAAAGATGAAACACCATGCAGAACTAATCCAAATCCTAACAAATTTCATCTATCTTGAATAAAATAGAAAGACAAAGCCAACACAAAAAGAAAGAGTTCATAAAAATGTTGAATTTTATATACGATAACTCAAAAAAGTCTACACATTTCGTTATAAGTCGGAAATTGATTTCTGAGACTAAATTGTAAACTAGATAGACTCATCTTTAACAGAAAAAGTTTGAAAAATATTAATATGTTCTAAGGCAATACGTCTAGTAAAAATTGCATTTCTATGTACTTTGATTCAAGAAAATATGAAGGAAGTCAAATTTCACAATAGAAGAAGGATGAAAGACAATGCAGAACTAATCCAAATCCTAACAAATTTCATCTATCTTGAATCAAATAGAAAGACAAATCCAACACAAAAAGAAAGAGTTCATAAAAATGTTGAATTTAATATACGTTAACTCAAAAAAGTCTACACACTTCGTTATAAGTCGGAAATTGATTTCTGAGACTAAATTGTAAACTAGATAGACTCATCTTTAACAGGAAAAGTTTAAAAAATGTATTGTAATTACAATTAATATGTTCTAAGGCAATACGTCTAGTAAAAATTGCATTTCTATGTACGTTGATTCAAGAATATATGAAGCAAGTCAAATTTCACAATAGAAGAAGGATGAAAGACCATGCAGAACTAATCCAAATCCTAACAAATTTCATCTATCTTGAATCAAATAGAAAGACAAATCCAACACAAAAAGA
Source organism: Papaver somniferum (assembly GCF_003573695.1). Taxonomy (NCBI): domain Eukaryota; kingdom Viridiplantae; phylum Streptophyta; class Magnoliopsida; order Ranunculales; family Papaveraceae; genus Papaver; species Papaver somniferum. Next base: position 430,895 of record NW_020621048.1, on the reverse strand, counting down.
AAGAGTTCATAAAAATGTTGAATTTAATATACGTTAACTCAAAAAAGTCTACACACTTCGTTATAAGTCGGAAATTGATTTCTGAGACTAAATTGTAAACTAGATAAACTCATCTTTAACAGAAAAAGTTTGAAAAAATGTATTGTAATTACAATCAATATGTTCTAAGGCAATACGTCTAGTAAAAATTGCATTTCTATGTACGTTGATTCAAGAAAATATGAAGGAAGTCAAATTTCACAATAGAAAGACCATGCAGAACTAATCCAAATCCTAACAAATTACATCTATCTTGAATCAAATAGAAAGACAAAGCCAACACAAAAAGAAAGAGTTCATAAAAATGTTGAATTTTATATACGATAACTCAAAAAAGTTTACACATTTCGTTATAAATCGGAAATTGATTTCTGAGATTAAATTGTAAACTAGATAGACTCATCTTTAACATAAAAAGTTTGAAAAATGTATTGTAATTACAATCAATATGTTCAAAGGCAATACATCTGGTAAAAATTGCAATTCTATTTATGTTGATTCAAGAAAATATGAAGGAAGTCAAATTTCACAATAGAAGAAGGATGAAAGTCCATGCAGAACTAATCCAAATCCTAAAAAATTTCATCTATCTAGATCAAATAGAAAGACAAAGCCAACACAAAAAGAAAGAGTTCATAAAAATGTTGAATTTTATATACGTTAACTCAAAAAAGTCTACACATTTCGTTATAAGTCGGAAATTGATTTCTGAGACTAAATTGTAAACTAAATAGACTCATCTTTAACAGAAAAAGTTTGAAAAATATTAATATGTTCTAAGGCAATACGTCTAGTAAAAATTGCAATTCTATTTACATTTATTCAAGAAAATATGAAGGAAGTCAAATTTCACAATAGAAGAAGGATGAAAGACCATGCAGAACTAATCCAAATCCTAACAAATTTCATCTATCTTGAATCAAATAGAAAGACAAAGCCAACACAAAAAGAAAGACAAATCTAAAAATTTTATATTCGTTAACTCAAAAAAGTCTACACATTTCGTTATAAGTTGGAAATTGATTTCTGAGACTAAATTGTAAACTAGATAGACTCATCTTTAACAGAAAGAGTTTGAAAAATGTATTGTAATTACAATTAATACGTTCTAAGGCAATACATCTAGTAAAAATTGCATTTCTATGTACGTTGATTCAAGAAAATATGAAGGAAGTCGAATTTCACAATAGAAGAAGGATGAAAGACCATGCAGAACTAATCCAAATCCTAACAAATTTCATCTATCTTGAATCAAATAGAAAGACAAATCCAACACAAAAAGAAAGAGTTCATAAAAATGTTGAATTTAATATACGTTAACTCAAAAAAGTCTACACACTTCGTTATAAGTCGAAAATTGATTTCTGAGACTAAATTGTAAACTAGATAGACTCATCTTTAACAGAAAAAGTTTGAAAAATATTAATATGTTCTAAGGCAATACGTCTAGTAAAAATTGCAATTCTATTTACATTGATTCAAGAAAATATGAAGGAAGTCAAATTTCACAATAGAAGAAGGATGAAAGACCATGCAGAACTAATCCAAATCCTAACAAATTTCATCTATCTTGAATCAAATAGAAAGACAAATCCAACACAAAAAGAAAGAGTTCATAAAAATGTTGAATTTAATATACGTTAACTCAAAAAAGTGTACACACTTCGTTATAAGTCGGAAATTGATTTCTGAGACTAAATTGTAAACTAGATAAACTCATCTTTAACAGAAAAAGTTTGAAAAATGTATTGTAATTACAATCAATATGTTCTAAGGCAATACGTCTAGTAAAAATTGCAATTCTATTTACGTTTATTCAAGAAAATATGAAGGAAGTCAAATTTCACAATAGAAGAAAGATGAAAGACCATGCAGAACTAATCCAAATCCTAACAAATTTCATCTATCTTGAATCAAATAGAAAGACAAAGCCAACACAAAAAGAAAGAGTTCATAAAAATGTTGAATTTTATATACGTTAACTCAAAAAAGTCTACACATTTCGTTATAAGTCGAAAATTGATTTATGAGACTAAATTGTAAACTAGATAAACTCATCTTTAACAGAAAAAGTTTGAGAAATGTATTGTAATTACAATTAATATGTTCTAAGGCAATACGTCTAGTAATTTCTATGTTCGTTGATTCAAGAAAATATGAAGGAAGTCAAATTTCACAATAGAAGAAGGATGAAAGACCATGCAGAACTAATCCAAATCCAAACAAATTTCATCTATCTTGAATCAAATAGAAAGACAAAGCCAACACAAAAAGAAAGAGTAAATAAAAATTTTGAATTTAATATATGTTAACTCAAAAAAGTTTACACATTTCGTTATAAGTCAGAAATTTATTTCTGAGATTAAATTGTAAACTAGATAAAGACATATTTAACAAAAAAAGTTTGAAAATGTATTGTAATTACAATTAATATGTTCTAAGGCAATACGTCTAGTAAAAATTGCATTTCTATGTACATTGATTCAAGAAAATATGAAGGAAGTCAAATTTCACAATAGAAGAAGGATGAAAGACCATGCAGAACTAATCCAAATCCTAACAAATTTCATCTATCTTGAATCAAATAGAAAGACAAAGCCAACACAAAAAGAAAGAGTTCATAAAAATGTTGAATTTTATATACATTAACTCAAAAAAGTCTACACATTTCGTTATAAGTCGGAAATTGATTTCTGAGACTAAATTGTAAACTAGATAAACTCATCTTTAACAAAAAAAGTTTGAAAAATGTATTGTTATTACAATTAATATGTTCTAAGGCAATACGTCTAGTAAAAATTGCATTTCTATGTACGTTGATTCAAGAAAATATGAAGGAAGTCAAATTTCACAATAGAAGAAGGATGAAAGACCATGCAGAACTAATCCAAATACTAACAAATTTCATCTATCTTGAATCAAGTAGAAAGACAAAGCCAACACAAAAAGAAAGAGTTCATAAAAATGTTGAATTTTATATACGTTAACTCAAAAAAGTCTACACGTTTCGTTATAAGTCAGAAATTGATTTCTGAGACTAAATTGTAAACTAGGTAAACTCATCTTTAACAGAAAAATTTTGAAATATGTATTGTAATTACAATTAATATGTTCTAAGGCAATACGTTTAGTAAAAATGGCATTTCTATGTACGTTGATTCAAGAAAATATGAAGGAAGTCAAATTTCACAATAGAAGAAGGATGAAAGACCATGCAGAACTAATCCAAATCCTAACAAATTTCATCTATCTTGAATCAAATAGAAAGACAAAGCCAACACAAAAAGAAAGAGTTCATAAAAATGTTGAATTTTATATACATTAACTCAAAAAAGTCTACTAATTTCGTTATAAGTCGGAAATTGATTTCTGAGACTAAATTGTAAACTAGATAAACTCATCTTTAACAGAAAAAGTTTGAAAAATGTATTGTAATTACAATCAATATGTTCTAAGGCAATACGTCTAGTAAAAATTGCAATCCTATTTACGTTGATTCAAGAAAATATGAAGCAAGTCAAATTTCACAATAGAAGAAGGATGAAAGACCATGCAGAACTAATCCGAATCCTAACAAATTTCATCTATCTTGAATCAAATAGAAAGACAAATCCAACACAAAAAGAAAGAGTTCATAAAAATGTTGAATTTAATATACGTTAACTCAAAAAAGTCTACACACTTTGTTATAAGTTGGAAATTGATTTCTGAGACTAAATTGTAAACTAGATAGACTCATCTTTAACAGAAAAAGTTTGAAAAATGTATTGTAATTACAATTAATATGTTCTAAGGCAATACGTCTAGTAAAAATTGCATTTCTATGTGCGTTGATTCAAGAAAATATGAAGCAAGTCAAATTTCACAATAAAAGAAGGATGAAAGACCATGCAGAACTAATCCAAACCCTAACAAATTTCATCTATCTTGAATCAAATAGAAAGACAAATCCAACACACAAAGAAAGAGTTCCTAAAAATGTTGAATTTAATATACGTTAACTCAAAAAAGTCTACACACTTCGTTATAAGTCGGAAATTGATTTCTGAGACTAAATTGTAAACTAGATAGACTCATCTTTAACAGAAAAAGTTTGAAAAATGTATTGTAATTATAATTAATATGTTCTAAGGCAATACGTCTAGTAAAAATTGCATTTCTATGTGCGTTGATTCAAGAAAATATGAAGCAAATCAAATTTCACAATAGAAGAAGGATGAAAGACCATGCAGAACTAATCCAAACCCTAACAAATTTCATCTATCTTGAATCAAATAGAAAGACAAATCCAACACAAAAAGAAAGAGTTCATAAAAATGTTGAATTTTATATACGTTAACTGAAAAAAGTCTACACATTTCGTTATAAGTCGGAAATTGATTTCTGAGACTAAATTGTAAACTAGATAGACTCATCTTTAACAGAAAAAGTTTGAAAAATGTATTGTAATTACAATCAATATGTTCCAAGGCAATACGTCTAGTAAAAATTGCATTTCTATGTGCGTTGATTCAAGAAAATATGAAGCAAGTCAAATTTCACAATAGAAGAAGGATGAAAGACCATGCAGAACTAATCCAAACCCTAACAAATTTCATCTATCTTGAATCAAATAGAAAGACAAATCCAACACAAAAAGAAAGAGTTCCTAAAAATGTAGAATTTAATATACGTTAACTCAAAAAAGTCTACACACTTCGTTATAAGTCGGAAATTGATTTCTGAGACTAAATTGTAAACTAGATAGACTCATCTTTAACAGAAAAGGTTTGAAAAATGTACTGTAATTACAATCAATATGTTCTAAGGCAATACGTCTAGTAAAAATTGCATTTCTATGTGCGTTGATTCAAGAAAATATGAAGCAAGTCAAATTTCACAATAGAAGAAGGATGACAGACCATGCAGAACTAATCCAAATCCTAACAAATTTCATCTATCTTGAATCAAATAGAAAGAAAAATCCAACACACAAAGAAAGAGTTCATAAAAATGTTGAATTTAATATACGTTAACTCAAAAAAGTCTACACACTTCGTTATAAGTCGGAAATTGATTTCTGAGACTAAATTGTAAACTATATAGACTCATCTTTAACAGAAAAAGTTTGAAAAATGTATTGTAATTACAACTAATATATTCTAAGGCAATACGTCTAGCAAAAATTGCATTTCTATGTGCGTTGATTCAAGAAAATATGAAGCAAGTCAAATTTCACAATAGAAGAAGGATGACAGACCATGCAGAACTAATCCAAATCCTAACAAATTTCATCTATCTTGAATCAAATAGAAAGAAAAATCCAACACACAAAGAAAGAGTTCATAAAAATGTTGAATTTAATATACGTTAACTCAAAAAAGTCTACACACTTCGTTATAAGTCGGAAATTGATTTCTGAGACTAAATTGTAAACTATATAGACTCATCTTTAACAGAAAAAGTTTGAAAAATGTATTGTAATTACAACTAATATATTCTAAGGCAATACGTCTAGCAAAAATTGCATTTATATGTGCGTTGATTCAAGAAAATATGAAGCAAGTCAAATTTCACAATAGAAGAAGGATGAAAGACCATGCAGAACTAATCCAAACCCTAACAAATTTCATCTATCTTGAATCAAATAGAAAAACAAATCCAACACAAAAATAAAGAGTTCATTAAAATGTTGAATTTAATATACGTTAACTCAAAAAAGTATACACACTTCGTTATAAGTCGGAAATTGATTTCTGAGACTAAATTGTAAACTAGATAAACTCATCTTTAACAGAAAAAGTTTGAAAAATTTATTGTAATTACAATCAATATGTTCTAAGGCAATACGTCAAGTAAAAATTGCATTTCTATGTACGTTGATTCAAGAAAATATGAAGGAAGTCAAATTTCACAATAGAAGAAGGATGAAAGACCATGCAGAACTAATCCAAATCCTAACAAATTTCATCTATCTTGAATCAAATATAAAGACAAATCCAACACAAAAAGAAAGAGTTCATAAAAATGTTGAATTTAATATACGTTATCTCAAAAAAGTCTACACACTTCGTTATAAGTCAGAAATTGATTTCTGAGACTAAATTGTAAACTAGATAGACTCATCTTTAACAGAAAAAGTTTGAAAAATGTATTGTAATTACAATTAATATGTTCTAAGGCAATACGTCTAGTAAAAATTGCATTTCTATGTACGTTGATTCAAAAAATATGAAGCAAGTCGAATTTCACAATAGAAGAAGGATGAAAGACCATGCAGAACTAATCCAAAGCCTAACAAATTTCATCTATGTTGAATCAAATAGAAAGACAAAGCCAACACAAAAACAAAGAGTTCATAAAAATGTTGAATTTTATATACTTTAACTCAAAAAAGTCTACACACTTCGTTATAAGTCGGAAATTGATTTCTGAGACTAAATTGTAAACTAGATTAACTCATCTTTAACAGAAAAAGTTTGAAAAATTTATTGTAATTACAATCAATATGTTCTAAGGCAATACGTCAAGTAAAAATTGCATTTCTATGTACGTTGATTCAAGAAAATATGAAGGAAGTCAAATTTCACAATAGAAGAAGGATGAAAGACCATGCAGAACTAATCCAAATCCTAACAAATTTCATCTATCTTGAATCAAATAGAAAGACAAAGCCAACACAAAAAGAAAGAGTTCATAAAAATGTTGAATTTTATATACATTAACTCAAAAAAGTCTACTAATTTCGTTATAAGTCGGAAATTGATTTCTGAGACTAAATTGTAAACTAGATAAACTCATCTTTAACAGAAAAAGTTTGAAAAATGTATTGTAATTACAATCAATATGTTCTAAGGCAATACGTCTAGTAAAAATTGCAATCCTATTTACGTTGATTCAAGAAAATATGAAGCAAGTCAAATTTCACAATAGAAGAAGGATGAAAGACCATGCAGAACTAATCCGAATCCTAACAAATTTCATCTATCTTGAATCAAATAGAAAGACAAATCCAACACAAAAAGAAAGAGTTCATAAAAATGTTGAATTTAATATACGTTAACTCAAAAAAGTCTACACACTTCGTTATAAGTCAGAAATTGATTTCTGAGACTAAATTGTAAACTAGATAGACTCATCTTTAACAGAAAAAGTTTGAAAAATGTATTGTAATTACAATTAATATGTTCTAAGGCAATACGTCTAGTAAAAATTGCATTTCTATGTGCGTTGATTCAAGAAAATATGAAGCAAGTCAAATTTCACAATAAAAGAAGGATGAAAGACCATGCAGAACTAATCCAAACCCTAACAAATTTCATCTATCTTGAATCAAATAGAAAGACAAATCCAACACAGAAAGAAAGAGTTCATAAAAATGTTGAATTTAATATACGTTAACTCAAAAAAGTCTACACACTTCGTTATAAGTCGGAAATTGATTTCTGAGACTAAATTGTAAACTAGATAGACTCATCTTTAACAGAAAAAGTTTGAAAAATGTATTGTAATTACAACTAATATATTCTAAGGCAATACGTCTAGCAAAAATTGCATTTCTATGTGCGTTGATTCAAGAAAATATGAAGCAAGTCAAATTTCACAATAGAAGAAGGATGAAAGACCATGCAGAACTAATCCAAACCCTAACAAATTTCATCTATCTTGAATCAAATAGAAAAACAAATCCAACACAAAAATAAAGAGTTCATTAAAATGTTGAATTTAATATACGTTAACTCAAAAAAGTATACACACTTCGTTATAAGTCGGAAATTGATTTCTGAGACTAAATTGTAAACTAGATAAACTCATCTTTAACAGAAAAAGTTTGAAAAATTTATTGTAATTACAATCAATATGTTCAAAGGCAATACGTCAAGTAAAAATTGCATTTCTATGTACGTTGATTCAAGAAAATATGAAGGAAGTCAAATTTCACAATAGAAGAAGGATGAAAGACCATGCAGAACTAATCCAAATCCTAACAAATTTCATCTATCTTGAATCAAATAGAAAGACAAATCCAACACAAAAAGAAAGAGTTCATAAAAATGTTGAATTTAATATACGTTAACTCAAAAAAGTCTACACACTTCGTTATAAGTCAGAAATTGATTTCTGAGACTAAATTGTAAACTAGATAGACTCATCTTTAACAGAAAAAGTTTGAAAAATGTATTGTAATTACAATTAATATGTTCTAAGGCAATACGTCTAGTAAAAATTGCATTTCTATGTACGTTGATTCAAAAAATATGAAGCAAGTCAAATTTCACAATAGAAGAAGGATGAAAGACCATGCAGAACTAATCCAAAGCCTAACAAATTTCATCTATGTTGAATCAAATAGAAAGACAAAGCCAACACAAAAACAAAGAGTTCATAAAAATGTTGAATTTTATATACTTTAACTCAAAAAAGTCTACACACTTCGTTATAAGTCGGAAATTGATTTCTGAGACTAAATTGTAAACTAGATAAACTCATCTTTAACAGAAAAAGTTTGAAAAATTTATTGTAATTACAATCAATATGTTCTAAGGCAATACGTCAAGTAAAAATTGCATTTCTATGTACGTTGATTCAAGAAAATATGAAGGAAGTCAAATTTCACAATAGAAGAAGGATGAAAGACCATGCAGAACTAATCCAAATCCTAACAAATTTCATCTATCTTGAATCAAATAGAAAGACAAATCCAACACAAAAAGAAAGAGTTCATAAAAATGTTGAATTTAATATACATTAACTCAAAAAAGTCTACACACTTCGTTATAAGTCGGAAATTGATTTCTGAGACTAAATTGTAAACTAGATAAACTCATCTTTAACAGAAAAAGTTTGAAAAATGTATTGTAATTACAATCAATATGTTCTAAGGCAATACGTCTAGTAAAAATTGCATTTCTATGTGCGTTGATTCAAGAAAATATGAAGCAAGTCAAATTTCACAATAGAAGAAGGATGAAAGACCATGCAGAACTAATCCAAACCCTAACAAATTTCATCTATCTTGAATCAAATAGAAAGACAAATCCAACACAAAAAGAAAGAGTTCATAAAAATGTTGAATTTTATATACGTTAACTCAAAAAAGTCTACACATTTCGTTATAAGTCGGAAATTGATTTCTGAGACTAAATTGTAAACTAGATAGACTCATCTTTAACAGAAAAAGTTTGAAAAATGTATTGTAATTACAATCAATATGTTCCAAGGCAATACGTCTAGTAAAAATTGCATTTCTATGTGCGTTGATTCAAGAAAATATGAAGCAAGTCAAATTTCACAATAGAAGAAGGATGAAAGACCATGCAGAACTAATCCAAACCCTAACAAATTTCATCTATCTTGAATCAAATAGAAAGACAAATCCAACACAAAAAGAAAGAGTTCCTAAAAATGTAGAATTTAATATACGTTAACTCAAAAAAGTCTACACACTTCGTTATAAGTCGGAAATTGATTTCTGAGACTAAATTGTAAACTAGATAGACTCATCTTTAACAGAAAAGGTTTGAAAAATGTACTGTAATTACAATCAATATGTTCTAAGGCAATACGTCTAGTAAAAATTGCATTTCTATGTGCGTTGATTCAAGAAAATATGAAGCAAGTCAAATTTCACAATAGAAGAAGGATGACAGACCATGCAGAACTAATCCAAATCCTAACAAATTTCATCTATCTTGAATCAAATAGAAAGAAAAATCCAACACACAAAGAAAGAGTTCATAAAAATGTTGAATTTAATATACGTTAACTCAAAAAAGTCTACACACTTCGTTATAAGTCGGAAATTGATTTCTGAGACTAAATTGTAAACTATATAGACTCATCTTTAACAGAAAAAGTTTGAAAAATGTATTGTAATTACAACTAATATATTCTAAGGCAATACGTCTAGCAAAAATTGCATTTCTATGTGCGTTGATTCAAGAAAATATGAAGCAAGTCAAATTTCACAATAGAAGAAGGATGACAGACCATGCAGAACTAATCCAAATCCTAACAAATTTCATCTATCTTGAATCAAATAGAAAGAAAAATCCAACACACAAAGAAAGAGTTCATAAAAATGTTGAATTTAATATACGTTAACTCAAAAAAGTCTACACACTTCGTTATAAGTCGGAAATTGATTTCTGAGACTAAATTGTAAACTAGATAGACTCATCTTTAACAGAAAAAGTTTGAAAAATGTATTGTAATTACAACTAATATATTCTAAGGCAATACGTCTAGCAAAAATTGCATTTCTATGTGCGTTGATTCAAGAAAATATGAAGCAAGTCAAATTTCACAATAGAAGAAGGATGAAAGACCATGCAGAACTAATCCAAACCCTAACAAATTTTATCTATCTTGAATCAAATAGAAAAACTAATCCAACACAAAAATAAAGAGTTCATTAAAATGTTGAATTTAATATACGTTAACTCAAAAAAGTATACACACTTCGTTATAAGTCGGAAATTGATTTCTGAGACTAAATTGTAAACTAGATAAACTCATCTTTAACAGAAAAAGTTTGAAAAATTTATTGTAATTACAATCAATATGTTCAAAGGCAATACGTCAAGTAAAAATTGCATTTCTATGTACGTTGATTCAAGAAAATATGAAGGAAGTCAAATTTCACAATAGAAGAAGGATGAAAGACCATGCAGAACTAATCCAAATCATAACAAATTTCATCTATCTTGAATCAAATAGAAAGACAAATCCAACACAAAAAGAAAGAGTTCATAAAAATGTTGAATTTAATATACGTTAACTCAAAAAAGTCTACACACTTCGTTATAAGTCGGAAATTGATTTCTGAGACTAAATTGTAAACTAGATAAACTCATCTTTAACAGAAAAAGTTTGAAAATATATTGTAATTACAATTAATATGTTCTAAGGCAATACATCTAGTAAAAATGGCATTTCTATGTACGTTGATTCAAGAAAATATGAAGCAAGTCAAATTTCACAATAGAAGAAGGATGAAAGACCATGAAAAACTAATCTGAATCCTAACAAATTTCATCTATCTTGAATCAAATAGAAAGACAAATCCAACACAAAAAGAAAGAGTTCATAAAAATGTTGAATTTAATATACGTTAACTCAAAAAAGTATACACACTTCGTTATAAGTCGGAAATTGATTTCTGAGACTAAATTGTAAAATAGATAGACTCATCTTTAACAGAAAAAGTTTGAAAAATGTATTGTGATTACAACTAATATATTCGAAGGCAATACGTCTAGCAAAAATTGCATTTCTATGTGCGTTGATTCAAGAAAATATGAAGCAAGTCAAATTTCAAAATAGAAGAAGGATGAAAGACCATGCAGAACTAATCAAAACCCTAACAAATTTCATCTATCTTGAATCAAATAGAAAAACAAATCCAACACAAAAATCAAGAGTTCATTAAAATGTTGAATTTAATATACGTTAACTCAAAAAAGTATACACACTTCGTTATAAGTCGGAAATTGATTTCTGAGACTAAATTGTAAACTAGATAAACTCATCTTTAACAGAAAAAGTTTGAAAAATTTATTGTAATTACAATCAATATGTTCTAAGGCAATACGTCAAGTAAAAATTGCATTTCTATGTACGTTGATTCAAGAAAATATGAAGGAAGTCAAATTTCACAATAGAAGAAGGATGAAAGACCATGCAGAACTAATCCAAATCCTAACAAATTTCATCTATCTTGAATCAAATAGAAAGACAAATCCAACACAAAAAGAAAGAGTTCATAAAAATGTTGAATTTTATATACGTTAACTCAAAAAAGTTGACACATTTCGTTATAAGTCGAAAATTGATTTCTGAGACTAAATTGTAAACTAGATAAACTCATCTTTAACAGAAAAAGTTTGAAAAATGTATTGTAATTACAATTAATATGTTCTAAGGCAATACGTCTAGTAAAAATTGTATTTCTATGTACGTTGATTCAAGAAAATATGAAGGAAGTCAAATTTCACAATAGAAAAGGATGAAAGACCATGCAAAACTAATCCAAATCCTAACAAATTTCATTTACCTTGAATCAAATAGAAAGACAAAGCCAACACAAAAAGAAAGAGTTCATAAAAATGTTGAATTTAATATACGTTAACTCAAAAAAGTCTACACACTTCGTTATAAGTCGGAATTTCTGAGACTAAATTGTAAACTAGATAAACTCATCTTTAACTGTAAAAGTTTGAAAAATGTATTGTAATCACAAATAATATGTTCTAAACCATTACGTCTACTAAAAATTGCATTTCTATGTATGTTGATTCAAGAAAATATGAAGGAAGTCAAATTTCACAATAGAAGAAGGATGAAAGACCATGTAGAACTAATCCAAATCCTAACAAATTTCATCTATCTTGAATCAAATAGAAAGACAAAGCCAACACAAAAAGAAAGAGTTCATAAAAATGTTGAATTTTATATATGTTAACTCAAAAAAGTCTACACGTTTCCTTATATGTTGGAAATTGATTTCTGAGACTAAATTGTAAACTAGATAAACTCATCTTTAACAGAAAAAGTTTGAAAAATGTATTGTAATTACAATTAATATGTTCTAAGGCAATACGTCTAATAAAAATTGCATTTCTATGTACGTTGATTCAAGAAAATATGAAGGAAGTCAAATTTCACAATAGCAAAGGATGAAAGACCATGCAAAACTAATCCAAATCCTAACAAATTTCATCTATCTTGAATCAAATAGAAAGACAAAGCCAACACAAAAAGAAAGAGTTCATAAAAATGTTGAATTTAATATACGTTAACTCAAAAAAGTCTACACACTTCGTTATAAGTCGGAAATTGATTTCTGAGACTAAATTGTAAACTAGATAAACTCATCTTTAACTGAAAAAGTTTGAAAAATGTATTGTAATCATAAATAATATGTTCTAAGGCATTACGTCTACTAAAAATTGCATTTCTATGTACGTTGATTCAACAAAATATGAAGGAAGTCAAATTTCACAATAGAAGAAGGATGAAAGACCATGTAGAACTAATCCAAATCCTAACAAATTTCATCTATCTTGAATCAAATAGAAAGACAAATCCAACACAAAAAGAAAGAGTTCATAAAAATGTTGAATTTTATATACGTTAACTCAAAAAAGTCTACACATTTCGTTATAAGTCGGAAATTGATTTCTGAGACTAAATTGTAAACTAGATAAACTCATCTTTAACAGAAAAAGTTTGAAAAATGTATTGTAATTACAATTAATATGTTCTCAGGCAATACGTCTAGTAAAAATTGCATTTCTATGTACGTTGATTCAAGAAAATATGAATGAAGTCAAATTTCACAATAGAAGAAGGATGAAAGACCATGCAGAAATAATCCAAATCCTAACTAATTTCATCTATTTTGAATCAAATAGAAAGACAAAGCCAACACAAAAAGAAAGAGTTCATAAAAATATTGAATTTTATATACGTTAACTCAAAAAAGTCTACACATTTTCGGTTGAACATCCTAATGTTGATTATTTTCGGTTCAAATAGTTTCAAGTTTTTGGGGTTGCTGTAACCTCTTTTCTTGTAAACTATTTCTTGTAAATTTGGTTATTTATTAATACAAATTTTTTACTTATCAAAAAAAAAAAATCAAAAAAGTCTACACACTGCGTTATAAGTCGGAAATTGATTTCTGAGACTAAATTGTAAACTAGATAAACTCATCTTTAACAGAAAAAGTTTGAAAAATGTATTGTAATTACAATCAATATGTTCTAAGGAAATACGTCTAGTAAAAATTGCATTTCTATGTACGTTGATTCAAGAAAATATGAAGGAAGTCAAATTTCACAATAGAAGAAGGATGAAAGACCATGCAGAACTAATCTAAATCCTAAAAAATTTCATCTATCTTGAATCAAATAGAAAGACAAAGCCAACACAAAAAGAAAGAGTTCATAAAAATGTTGAATTTTATATACGTTAACTCAAAAAAGTCTACACATTTCGTTATAAGTCATAAATTGATTTCTGAGACTAAATTGCAAACTAGATAAACTCATCTTTAATAGAAAAAGTTTGAAAATGTATTGTAAATACAATTAATATGTTTTAAGGCAATACATCTAGTAAAAATTGCATTTCTATGTACGTTGATTCAAGAAAATATGAATGAAGTCAAATTTCACAATATAAGAAGGATGAAAGACCATGCAGAAATAATCCAAATCCTAACTAATTTCATCTATTTTGAATCAAATAGAAAGACAAAGCCAACACAAAAAGAAAGAGTTCAGAAAATTATTGAATTTTATATCCGTTAACTCAAAAAAGTCTACACATTTTCGGTTGAACATCCTAATGTTGATTATTTTCGGTTCAAATAGTTTCAAGTTTTTGGGGTTGTTGTAACCTCTTTTCTTGTAAACTATTTCTTGTAAATTTGGTTATTTATTAATACAAATTTTTTACTTATCAAAAAAAAAAAAATCAAAAAAGTCTACACACTGCGTTATAAGTCGGAAATTGATTTCTGAGACTAAATTGTAAACTAGATAAACTCATCTTTAACAGAAAAAGTTTGAAAAATGTATTGTAATTACAATCAATATGTTCTAAGGAAATACGTCTAGTAAAAATTGCATTTCTATGTACGTTGATTCAAGAAAATATGAAGGAAGTCAAATTTCACAATAGAAGAAGGATGAAAGACCATGCAGAACTAATCCAAATCCTAACAAATTTCATCTATATTGAATCAAATAGAAAGACAAAGCCAACACAAAAAGAAAGAGTTCATAAAAATGTTGAATTTTATATACGTTAACTCAAAAAAGTCTACACATTTCGTTATAAGTCGGAAATTGATTTCTAAGACTAAATTGTAAACTAGATAAATTCATCTTTAACAGAAAAAGTTTGAAAAATGTATTGTAATTACAATTAATATGTTCTAAGGCAGTACGTCTAGTAAAAATTGCATTTCTATGTACGTTGATTCAAGAAAATATGAAGGAAGTCGAATTTCACAATAGAAGAAGGATGAAAGACCATGCAGAACTAATCCAAATCCTAACAAATTTCATCTATCTTGAATCAAATAAGTCAAAAAAGAAAGAGTTCATAAAAATATTGAATTTTATATACGTTAACTCAAAAAATTCTAGACATTTCGTTATAAGTCGGAAATTGATTTCTGAGACTAAATTATAAACTAGATAAACTCATATTTAACAGAAAAAGTTTGAAAAATGTATCTTAATTACAATTAATATCTTTTGTGAAATTTGACTTCCTTCATATTTTCTTGAATCAAAGTACATAGAAATGCAATTTTTACTAGACGTATTGCCTTAGAACATATTAATTGTAATTAAGATACATTTTTCAAACTTTTTCTGTTAAATATGAGTTTATCTAGTTTATAATTTAGTCACAGAAATCAATTTCCGACTTATAACGAATTGTGTAGACTTTTTTGAGTTAACGTATATAAAATTCAATATTTTTATGAACTCTTTCTTTTTGTGTTGGCTTTGTCTTTCTATTGGATTCAAGATAGATGAAATTTTTTAGGATTTGGATTAGTTATGCATGGTCTTTCATCCTTCTTCTATTGTGAAATTTGACTTCCTTCATATTTTCTTGAATCAACGTACATAGAAATGCAATTTTTACTAGACGTATTGCCTTAGAACATATTAATTGTAATTACAATACATTTTTCAAACTTTTTCTGTTAAAGATGAGTATATCTAGTTTACAATTTAGTCTCAGAAATCAATTTTCGACTTATAACGAAATGTGTAGACTTTTTTTGAGTTAACGTATATAAAATTCTACATTTTTATGAACTCTTTCTTTTTGTGTTGGCTTTGTCTTTCTATTTGATTCAAGATAGATGAAATTTGTTAGGATTTGGATTAGTTCTGCATGGTCTTTCATCCTTCTTCTATTGTGAAATTTGACTTCCTTCATATTTTCTTGAATCAACGTACTTAGAAATGCAATTTTTACTAGACGTATTGCCTTGGAACATATTAATTGTAATTACAATACATTTTTCAAACTTTTTCTGTTAAAGATGAGTTTATCTAGTTTACAATTTAGTCTCAGAAATCAATTTCCGACTTATAACGAAATGTGTAGACTTTTTTGATTTAACGTATATAAAATTCAACATTTTTATGAACTCTTTCTTTTTGTGTTGGATTTGTCTTTCTATTTGATTCAAGATAGATGAAATTTGTTAGGATTTGGATTAGTTCTGCATGGTCTTTCATCCTTCTTCTATTGTGAAATTTGACTTCCTTCATATTTTCTTGAATCAACGTACATAGAAATGCAATTTTTACTTGACGTATTGCCTTAGAACATATTGATTGTAATTACAATAAATTTTTCAAACTTTTTCTGTTAAAGATGAGTTTATCTAGTTTACAATTTAGTCTCAGAAATCAATTTCCGACTTATAACGAAGTGTGTATACTTTTTTGAGTTAACGTATATTAAATTCAACATTTTAATGAACTCTTGATTTTTGTGTTGGATTTGTTTTTCTATTTGATTCAAGATAGATGAAATTTGTTAGGGTTTTGATTAGTTCTGCATGGTCTTTCATCCTTCTTCTATTTTGAAATTTGACTTGCTTCATATTTTCTTGAATCAACGCACATAGAAATGCAATTTTTGCTAGACGTATTGCCTTCGAATATATTAGTTGTAATCACAATACATTTTTCAAACTTTTTCTGTTAAAGATGAGTCTATCTATTTTACAATTTAGTCTCAGAAATCAATTTCCGACTTATAACGAAGTGTGTATACTTTTTTGAGTTAACGTATATTAAATTCAACATTTTTATGAACTCTTTCTTTTTGTGTTGGATTTGTCTTTCTTTTTGATTCAAGATAGATGACATTTGTTAGGATTTGGATTAGTTTTTCATGGTCTTTCATCCTTCTTCTATTGTGAAATTTGACTTGCTTCATATTTTCTTGAATCAACGTACATAGAAATGCAATTTTTACTAGACGTATTGCCTTAGAACATATTGATTGTAATTAAAATACATTTTCAAACTTTTTCTGTTAAAGTTGAGTTTATCTAGTTTACAATTTAGTCTCAGAAATCAATTTCTGACTTATAACGAAGTGTGTAGACTTTTTTGAGTTAACGTATATTAAATTCAACATTTCTATGAACTCTTTCTTTTTGTGTTGGATTTGTCTTTCTATTTGATTCAAGATAGATGAAATTTGTTAGGATTTGGATTAGTTCTGCATGGTCTTTCATCCTTCTTCTATTGTGAAATTTGACTTCCTTCATATTTTCTTGAATCAACGTACATAGAAATGCAATTTTTACTTGACGTATTGCCTTAGAACATATTGATTGTAATTACAATAATTTTTTCAAACTTTTTCTGTTAATGATGAGTTTATCTAGTTTACAATTTAGTCTCAGAAATCAATTTCCGACTGATAACGAAGTGTGTATACTTTTTTGAGTTAACGTATATTAAATTCAACATTTTAATGAACTCTTTATTTTTGTGTTGGATTTGTTTTTCTATTTGATTCAAGATAGATGAAATTTGTTAGGGTTTGGATTAGTTCTGCATGGTCTTTCATCCTTCTTCTATTGTGAAATTTGACTTGCTTCATATTTTCTTGAATCAACGCACATAGAAATGCAATTTTTGCTAGACGTATTGCCTTAGAATATATTAGTTGTAATTACAATACATTTTTCAAACTTTTTCTGTTAAAGATGAGTCTATCTAGTTTACAATTTAGTCTCAGAAATCAATTTCCGACTTATAACGAAGTGTGTAGACTTTTTTGAGTTAACGTATATTAAATTCAACATTTTTATGAACTCTTTCTTTGTGTGTTGGATTTTTCTTTCTATTTGATTCAAGATAGATGAAATTTGTTAGGGTTTGGATTAGTTCTGCATGGTCTTTCATCCTTCTTTTATTGTGAAATTTGACTTGCTTCATATTTTCTTGAATCAACGCACATAGAAATGCAATTTTTACTAGACGTATTGCCTTAGAACATATTAATTGTAATTACAATACATTTTTCAAACTTTTTCTCTTAAAGATGAGTCTATCTAGTTTACAATTTAGTCTCAGAAATCAATTTCTGACTTATAACGAAGTGTGTAGACTTTTTTGAGTTAACGTATATTAAATTCAACATTTTTATGAACTCTTTCTTTTTGTGTTGGATTTGTCTTTCTATTTGATTCAAGATAGATGAAATTTGTTAGGATTTGGATTAGTTCTGCATGGTCTTTCATCCTTCTTCTATTGTGAAATTTGACTTCCTTCATATTTTCTTGAATCAACGTACATAGAAATGCAATTTTTACTTGACGTATTGCCTTAGAACATATTGATTGTAATTACAATAAATTTTTCAAACTTTTTCTGTTAAAGATGAGTTTATCTAGTTTACAATTTAGTCTCAGAAATCAATTTCCGACTTATAACGAAGTGTGTAGACTTTTTTGAGTTAAAGTATATAAAATTCAACATTTTTATGAACTCTTTGTTTTTGTGTTGGCTTTGTCTTTCTATTTGATTCAACATAGATGAAATTTGTTAGGCTTTGGATTAGTTCTGCATGGTCTTTCATCCTTCTTCTATTGTGAAATTTGACTTGCTTCATATTTTTTGAATCAACGTACATAGAAATGCAATTTTTACTAGACGTATTGCCTTAGAACATATTAATTGTAATTACAATACATTTTTCAAACTTTTTCTGTTAAAGATGAGTCTATCTAGTTTACAATTTAGTCTCAGAAATCAATTTCTGACTTATAACGAAGTGTGTAGACTTTTTTGAGTTAACGTATATTAAATTCAACATTTTTATGAACTCTTTCTTTTTGTGTTGGATTTGTCTTTCTATTTGATTCAAGATAGATGAAATTTGTTAGGATTTGGATTAGTTCTGCATGGTCTTTCATCCTTCTTCTATTGTGAAATTTGACTTCCTTCATATTTTCTTGAATCAACGTACATAGAAATGCAATTTTTACTTGACGTATTGCCTTTGAACATATTGATTGTAATTACAATAAATTTTTCAAACTTTTTCTGTTAAAGATGAGTTTATCTAGTTTACAATTTAGTCTCAGAAATCAATTTCCGACTTATAACGAAGTGTGTATACTTTTTTGAGTTAACGTATATTAAATTCAACATTTTAATGAACTCTTTATTTTTGTGTTGGATTTGTTTTTCTATTTGATTCAAGATAGATGAAATTTGTTAGGGTTTGGATTAGTTCTGCATGGTCTTTCATCCTTCTTCTATTGTGAAATTTGACTTGCTTCATATTTTCTTGAATCAACGCACATAGAAATGCAATTTTTGCTAGACGTATTGCCTTAGAATATATTAGTTGTAATTACAATACATTTTTCAAACTTTTTCTGTTAAAGATGAGTCTATATAGTTTACAATTTAGTCTCAGAAATCAATTTCCGACTTATAACGAAGTGTGTAGACTTTTTTGAGTTAACGTATATTAAATTCAACATTTTTATGAACTCTTTCTTTGTGTGTTGGATTTTTCTTTCTATTTGATTCAAGATAGATGAAATTTGTTAGGATTTGGATTAGTTCTGCATGGTCTGTCATCCTTCTTCTATTGTGAAATTTGACTTGCTTCATATTTTCTTGAATCAACGCACATAGAAATGCAATTTTTACTAGACGTATTGCCTTAGAACATATTGATTGTAATTACAGTACATTTTTCAAACCTTTTCTGTTAAAGATGAGTCTATCTAGTTTACAATTTAGTCTCAGAAATCAATTTCCGACTTATAACGAAGTGTGTAGACTTTTTTGAGTTAACGTATATTAAATTCTACATTTTTAGGAACTCTTTCTTTTTGTGTTGGATTTGTCTTTCTATTTGATTCAAGATAGATGAAATTTGTTAGGGTTTGGATTAGTTCTGCATGGTCTTTCATCCTTCTTCTATTGTGAAATTTGACTTGCTTCATATTTTCTTGAATCAACGCACATAGAAATGCAATTTTTACTAGACGTATTGCCTTGGAACATATTGATTGTAATTACAATACATTTTTCAAACTTTTTCTGTTAAAGATGAGTCTATCTAGTTTACAATTTAGTCTCAGAAATCAATTTCCGACTTATAACGAAATGTGTAGACTTTTTTGAGTTAACGTATATAAAATTCAACATTTTTATGAACTCTTTCTTTTTGTGTTGGATTTGTCTTTCTATTTGATTCAAGATAGATGAAATTTGTTAGGGTTTGGATTAGTTCTGCATGGTCTTTCATCCTTCTTCTATTGTGAAATTTGACTTGCTTCATATTTTCTTGAATCAACGCACATAGAAATGCAATTTTTACTAGACGTATTGCCTTAGAACATATTGATTGTAATTACAATACATTTTTCAAACTTTTTCTGTTAAAGATGAGTTTATCTAGTTTACAATTTAGTCTCAGAAATCAATTTCCGACTTATAACGAAGTGTGTAGACTTTTTTGAGTTAATGTATATTAAATTCAACATTTTTATGAACTCTTTCTTTTTGTGTTGGATTTGTCTTTCTATTTGATTCAAGATAGATGAAATTTGTTAGGATTTGGATTAGTTCTGCATGGTCTTTCATCCTTCTTCTATTGTGAAATTTGACTTCCTTCATATTTTCTTGAATCAACGTACATAGAAATGCAATTTTTACTTGACGTATTGCCTTAGAACATATTAATTGTAATTACATTACATTTTCAAACTGTTTCTATTAAAGATGAGTTTATCTTGTTTACAATTTAGTCTCAGAAATCAATTTCCGACTAATAACGAAGTGTGTAGACTTTTTTGAGTTAACGTATATAAAATTCAACATTTTTATGAACTCTTTCTTTTTGTGTTGGCTTTGTCTTTCTATTTGATTCAAGATAGATGAAATTTGTTAGGATTTGGATTAGTTCTGCATGGTCTTTCATCCTTCTTCTATTGTGAAATTTGACTTCCTTCATATTTTCTTGAATCAACGTACATAGAAATGCAATTTTTACTAGACGTATTGCCTTAGAACATATTAATTATAATTACAATGCATTTTTCAAACTTTTTCTGTTAAAGATGAGTCTATCTAGTTTACAATTTAGTCTCAGAAATAAATTTCCCGACTTATAACGAAATGTGTAGACTTTTTTGAGTTAACGTATATAAAATTCAATATTTTTATGAACTCTTTCTTTTTGTGTTGGCTTTGTCTTTCTATTTGATTCAAAATAGATGAAATTAGTTAGGATTTGGATTATTTCTGCATGGTCTTTCATCCTTCTTCTATTGTGAAATTTGACTTCATTCATATTTTCTTGAATCAACGTACATAGAAATGCAATTTTTACTAGACGTATTGCCTTAAAACATATTAATTGTATTTACAATACATTTTCAAACTTTTTCTATTAAAGATGAGTTTATCTAGTTTGCAATTTAGTCTCAGAAATCAATTTCTGACTTATAACGAAATGTGTAGACTTTTTTGAGTTAACGTATATAAAATTCAACATTTTTATGAACTCTTTCTTTTTGTGTTGGCTTTGTCTTTCTATTTGATTCAAGATAGATGAAATTTTTTAGGATTTAGATTAGTTCTGCATGGTCTTTCATCCTTCTTCTATTGTGAAATTTGACTTCCTTCATATTTTCTTGAATCAACGTACATAGAAATGCAATTTTTACTAGACGTATTTCCTTAGAAATACGTATTTCCTTACTAGACGTATTTCCTTAGAACATATTGATTGTAATTACAATAAATTTTTCAAACTTTTTCTGTTAAAGATGAGTTTATCTAGTTTACAATTTAGTCTCAGAAATCAATTTCCGACTTATAACGCAGTGTGTAGACTTTTTTGATTTTTTTTTTTTTGATAAGTAAAAAATTTGTATTAATAAATAACCAAATTTACAAGAAATAGTTTACAAGAAAAGAGGTTACAGCAACCCCAAAAACTTGAAACTATTTGAACCGAAAATAATCAACATTAGGATGTTCAACCGAAAATGTGTAGACTTTTTTGAGTTAACGTATATAAAATTCAATATTTTTATGAACTCTTTCTTTTTGTGTTGGCTTTGTCTTTCTATTTGATTCAAAATAGATGAAATTAGTTAGGATTTGGATTATTTCTGCATGGTCTTTCATCCTTCTTCTATTGTGAAATTTGACTTCATTCATGTTTTCTTGAATCAACGTACATAGAAATGCAATTTTTACTAGACGTATTGCCTTAAAACATATTAATTGTATTTACAATACATTTTCAAACTTTTTCTATTAAAGATGAGTTTATCTAGTTTGCAATTTAGTCTCAGAAATCAATTTCTGACTTATAACGAAATGTGTAGACTTTTTTGAGTTAACGTATATAAAATTCAACATTTTTATGAACTCTTTCTTTTTGTGTTGGCTTTGTCTTTCTATTTGATTCAAGATAGATGAAATTTTTTAGGATTTAGATTAGTTCTGCATGGTCTTTCATCCTTCTTCTATTGTGAAATTTGACTTCCTTCATATTTTCTTGAATCAACGTACATAGAAATGCAATTTTTACTAGACGTATTTCCTTAGAACATATTGATTGTAATTACAATACATTTTTCAAACTTTTTCTGTTAAAGATGAGTTTATCTAGTTTACAATTTAGTCTCAGAAATCAATTTCCGACTTATAACGCAGTGTGTAGACTTTTTTGATTTTTTTTTTTTTGATAAGTAAAAAATTTGTATTAATAAATAACCAAATTTACAAGAAATAGTTTACAAGAAAAGAGGTTACAACAACCCCAAAAACTTGAAACTATTTGAACCGAAAATAATCAACATTAGGATGTTCAACCGAAAATGTGTAGACTTTTTTGAGTTAACGGATATAAAATTCAATAATTTTCTGAACTCTTTCTTTTTGTGTTGGCTTTGTCTTTCTATTTGATTCAAAATAGATGAAATTAGTTAGGATTTGGATTATTTCTGCATGGTCTTTCATCCTTCTTATATTGTGAAATTTGACTTCATTCATATTTTCTTGAATCAACGTACATAGAAATGCAATTTTTACTAGATGTATTGCCTTAAAACATATTAATTGTATTTACAATACATTTTCAAACTTTTTCTATTAAAGATGAGTTTATCTAGTTTGCAATTTAGTCTCAGAAATCAATTTATGACTTATAACGAAATGTGTAGACTTTTTTGAGTTAACGTATATAAAATTCAACATTTTTATGAACTCTTTCTTTTTGTGTTGGCTTTGTCTTTCTATTTGATTCAAGATAGATGAAATTTTTTAGGATTTAGATTAGTTCTGCATGGTCTTTCATCCTTCTTCTATTGTGAAATTTGACTTCCTTCATATTTTCTTGAATCAACGTACATAGAAATGCAATTTTTACTAGACGTATTTCCTTAGAACATATTGATTGTAATTACAATACATTTTTCAAACTTTTTCTGTTAAAGATGAGTTTATCTAGTTTACAATTTAGTCTCAGAAATCAATTTCCGACTTATAACGCAGTGTGTAGACTTTTTTGATTTTTTTTTTTTGATAAGTAAAAAATTTGTATTAATAAATAACCAAATTTACAAGAAATAGTTTACAAGAAAAGAGGTTACAGCAACCCCAAAAACTTGAAACTATTTGAACCGAAAATAATCAACATTAGGATGTTCAACCGAAAATGTGTAGACTTTTTTGAGTTAACGTATATAAAATTCAATATTTTTATGAACTCTTTCTTTTTGTGTTGGCTTTGTCTTTCTATTTGATTCAAAATAGATGAAATTAGTTAGGATTTGGATTATTTCTGCATGGTCTTTCATCCTTCTTCTATTGTGAAATTTGACTTCATTCATATTTTCTTGAATCAACGTACATAGAAATGCAATTTTTACTAGACGTATTGCCTTAAAACATATTAATTGTATTTACAATACATTTTCAAACTTTTTCTATTAAAGATGAGTTTATCTAGTTTGCAATTTAGTCTCAGAAATCAATTTCCGACTTATAATGAAGTGTGTAGACTTTTTTGAGTTAACGTATATAAAATTCAACATTTTTATAAACTCTTTCTTTTTGTGTTGGCTTTGTCTTTCTATTTGATTCAAGATGGATGAAATTTGTTAGGATTTGGATTAGTTCTGCATGGTCTTTCATCCTTCTTCTATTGTGAAATTTGACTTCCTTAATATTTTCTTGAATCAACGTACATAGAAATGCAATTTTTACTAGGCGTATTGCCTTTGAACATATTAATTGTAATTACAATATATTTTTCAAACTTTTTCTGTTAAAGATGAGTCTATCTAGTTTACAATTTAGTCTCAGAAATCAATTTCCGACTTATAACGAAGTGTGTAGACTTTTTTCAGTTAACGTATATAAAATTCAACATTTTTATGAACTCTTTCTTTTTGTGTTGGCTTTGTCTTTCTATTTGATTCAAGATAGATGAAATTTGTTAGGATTTTTATTAGTTCTGCATGGTCTTTCATCTTCTTCTATTGTGAAATTTGACTTCCTTCATATTTTCTTGAATCAACGTACATAGAAATGTAATTTTTACTAGACGTATTGCCTTAGAACATGTTAATTATAATTACAATACATTTTTCAAACTTTTTCTGTTAAAGATGAGTCTATCTAGTTTACAATTTAGTCTCAGAAATAAATTTCCTGACTTATAACGAAATGTGTAGACTTTTTTGAGTTAACGTATATAAAATTCAATATTTTTATGAACTCTTTCTTTTTGTGTTGGCTTTGTCTTTCTATTTGATTCAAGATAGATGAAATTTGTTAGGATTTGGATTATTTCTGCATGGTCTTTCATCCTTCTTCTATTTTGAAATTTGACTTCATTCATATTTTCTTGAATCAACGTACATAGAAATGCAATTTTTACTAGACGTATTGCCGGAGAACATATTAATTGTAATTACAATACATTTTCAAACTTTTTCTGTTAAAGATGAGTTTATCTAGTTTACAATTTAGTCTTAGAAATAAATTTCTCACTTATAACGAAATTTGTAGACTTTTTTGAGTTAATGGATGTAAAATTCAAAAATTTTATGAACTCTTTCTTTTTGTGTTGGCTTTGTCTTTCTATTTGATTCAAGATAGATTAAATTTGTTAGGATTTTGATTAGTTCTGCATGGTCTTTCATCCTTCTTCTATTGTGAAATCTGACTTCCTTCACATTTTCTTGAATCAACGTACATAGAAATGCAATTTTTACTAGACGTATTGCCTTAGAACATATTAATTGTAATTACAATACATTTTTCAAACTTTTTCTGTTAAAGATAAGTTTAACTAGTTTACAATTTAGTCTCAGAAATAAATTTCCCACTTATAACGATGTGTGTAGTTTTTTTTTGCTAAGTCAAATATATTGATATAAAAAGATATTTACAAGATAGGTGAAGGAGAAAAGGGATCAGAGAAACCCCTAAAAAACTCCTAAAACCTATTTAAAACGATAATAAATTACATTTGGAAACTCAATAGAACTTAAAAAAAACTGGTCGACCTTCAAAGTGAAAACCAACCCCGTCCTCTAATAAACAACCACGCTTTGCCATTGTATCAGCTGCAAAATTTGCCTCCCTAAAAGAATGCTCAAAACGAATTGAACCATATAAACCTTTAACTTCCATCCATCTTTGCCTCGCAAACCAAGGAACGTTATCTTCTTCTAAAGCCCTCAACACACTTGTAGAATCTGATCTAATAACAATGCACGTATAACCCCACTGAACTGCCCACTCCATACCCACAATAATACCATACAATTCAGCCAAATAATTAGAAGTAACTCCCAAACCAATACACATTGCACCTACCACTTCACAATTTGCATTCCTTGCAACAGCACCAGCTCCCGCCACCCCAGGATTACCTCTTGATGCGCCATCCGTGCACAAAAGCAATTCATTATCATTAGGAGGAAACCAAAAACACTCCTTGGGATCAATAAACTTCACCTTTCTATGCCGAACCCTAAAGAAATCTAGAATTCTCAAGTCATCCATAGAATTATGCATATAACTCTTCATACGAACTGAATAATCTTGCATCAGACTAAAAACACGTTTTTGAAATAAAGACCAACAAGGTTTCTTCTTTTCATACACTTTTTTATTCCTAGTGAACCATAATTCTGATCGCACAACCAAATTCACTACCAACCACAAATCCTTAACAATACCACTATGATTTTTTGCCTTATGGTAAGAAGTAATGATATCATAATTAGGTTTAATTTTGAAAATACCTTCAATCCACTTCCAAGCTTGACGCGCAAAATTACAGCTCCAAAGAATATGATGGAGAGACTCCTCCTCAATCTGACACACACTACATTTAGATGCAAGTTGAATTTTAAATCTACTACTTACCTTATCAAGAGTAGCACATGCACCACGAATAAACTTCCAGTTTTGAGCCGCCAAAGAAGGATGCACCACCCTCTTCCATAACAACCCCGCCTCCTTCAAAATAGGATATTTCTTCCTAATCAATTCCCTAGCTGACTTGACAGAAAATTTACCTTGTAAATCAGGCATCCAAAAACGCCTATCCACTCCCATATGAATTTTTGGTAAATCCTGTTGCAACACACCAGCACCTAAAAGGAGTTGTGAATGAACTCCATGAATCTGCCAATCACCTTGCACAATAATATCACTCACACGAGCTGATCTGTCTAAATCCATGCGATTTAAAACACTAGCTAAGGTTGTATTTCCATACCATATATCAAAGAATAAAGAAGTATCCCTACCGTCACCAATAAAACATTTCGTGTTGTTCACCATCTCCTTATGAACCCAACGAAGACCTGGAAGAATAGAAGATTTCACCCCTGCCATCTTAATACGACCATCCCTACAAGTGAATTTGGCTTCCAAAAACCTCGCCCACCTCTTACGAGAAGATTTTATAGCCCACCACAATTTCATCAGCAAAGCTTTATTCATAGTCCTTAGGCTAGTGATCCCAAGACCACCTTCCTTTAAAGGACTACAAATCTTATCAAAACCAACTACAAAAGCTCTAGAAAGATTAGAATCACCCGACCACAGAAAATTACGAATCACACGCTCACACTGAAGTGTGAATTTTACCGGCCATTTGTACACAGCCATGTTATGAATAGAATAACTCGAAAGAACATTCTTAACAAGCACAACCCTATCCTGAAAAGATAACATCTTACCTTTCAGAACCGAAAGTTGATCCCTCAACTTATCAACAACGTTGCTGATGTGACTATACTTAACCATCCCCGGCATCACCTTAACTCCCAAATATCTATCAGGAAAGTTAGAAATTGCCATACCTAAGTTAGAAATTGCATGGTCTTTCATCCTTCTTCTATTGTGAAATTTAACTTCCTTCATATATTCTTGAATCAATGTACATAGAAATGCAATTTTTACTAGACGTATTGCCTTAGAACATATTAATTGTAATTACAATACATTTTTCATACTTTGTTTTGTTAAATATGAGTTTATCTAGTTTACAATTTAGTCTCAGAAATCAATTTCCGTTTTATAACGAAATGTGAAGACTTTTTTGAGTTAACGTATATAAAATTCAACATTTTTATGAACTCTTTCTTTTTGTGTTGGCTTTGTCTTTCTATTTGATTCAAGATAGATGAAATTTGTTAGGATTTGGTTTAGTTCTGCATGGTCTTTCATCCTTCTTCTATTGTGAAATTTGACTTCCTTCATATTTTCTTCAATCAACGTACATAGAAATGCAATTTTTACTAGACGTATTGCCTTGGAACATATTAATTGTAATTACAATACATTTTTCAAACTTTTTCTGTTAAAGATGAGTTTATCTAGTTTACAATTTAGTTTCAAAAATCAATTTCCGACTTATAACGAAATGTGTAGACTTTTTTGAGTTCACGTATATTAAATTCAACATTTTTATGATCTCTTTCTTTTTGTGCTGGCTTTGTGTTTCTATTTGATTCAAGATAGATGAAATTTATTAGGATTTGGATTAGTTCTGCATGGTCTTTCATCCTTCTTCTATTGTGAAATTTGACTTCCTTCATATTTTCTTGAATCAACGTACGTAGAAATGCAATTTTTACTAGACGTATTGCCTTAGAACATATTAATTGTAACTACAATACATTTTACAAACTTTTTCTGTTAAAGATGAGTTTATCTAGTTTACAATTTAGTCTTAGAAATCAATTTACGACTTATAACGAAACGTGTCAACTTTTTTGAGTTAACGTATATAAAATTCAACATTTTTATGAACTCTTTCTTTTTGTGTTGGCTTTGTCTTTCTATTTGATTCAAGATAGATGAAATTTGTTAGGATTTGGATTAGTTCTGCATGGTCTTTCATCCTTCTTCTATTGTGAAATTTGACTTCCTTCATATTTTCTTGAATCAACGTACATAGAAATGCAATTTTTACTAGACGTATTGCCTTAAAACATATTAATTGTAACTACAATACATTTTACAAACTTTTTATGTTAAAGATAAGTTTATCTAGTTTACAATTTAGTCTTAGAAATCAATTTACGACTTATAACGAAACGTGTCAACTTTTTTGAGTTAACGTATATAAAATTCAACATTTTTATGAACTCTTTCTTTTTGTGTTGGCTTTGTCTTTCTATTTGATTCAAGATAGATGAAATTTGTTAGGATTTGGATTAGTTCTGCATGGTCTTTCATCCTTCTTCTATTGTGAAATTTGACTTCCTTCATATTTTCTTGAATCAACGTACATAGAAATGCAATTTTTACTAGACGTATTGCCTTAGAACATATTAATTGTAACTACAATACATTTTACAAACTTTTTGGGTTAAAGATGAGTTTATCTAGTTTACAATTTAGTCTTAGAAATCAATTTACGACTTATAACGAAATGTGTCAACTTTTTTGAGTTAACGTATATAAAATTCAACATTTTTATGAACTCTTTCTTTTTGTGTTGGCTTTGTCTTTCTATTTGATTCAAGATAGATGAATTTTTTTAGGATTTGGATTAGTGTTGCATGGTCTTTCATTCTTCTTCTATTGTGAAATTTGACTTCCTTCATATTTTGTTGAATCAACGTACATAGAAATGCAATTTTTACTAGACGTAATGCCTTATAACATATTAATTGTAATTACAATACATTTTTCAAACTTTTTCTGTTAAATATGAGTTTATCTAGTTTACAATTTAGTCTCAGAAATCAATTTTCGACTTATAACGAAATGTGTAGACTTTTTTGAGTTAACGTATATAAAATTCAACATTTTTATGAACTCTTTCTTTTTGTGTTGGCTTTGTCTTTCTATTTGATTCAAGATAGATGAAATTTGTTAGGATTTGGATTAGTTCTGCATGGTCTTTCATCCTTCTTCTATTGTGAAATTTGACTTCCTTCATATTTTCTTGAAACAATGTACATAGAAATGCAATTTTTACTAGACGTATTGCCTTATAACATATTAATTGTAATTATAATACATTTTTCAAACTTTTTATGTTAAAGATGGGTTTATCTAGTTTACAATTTAGTCTCAGAAATCAATTTTCGACTTATAACGAAATGTGTAGACTTTTTTGAGTTAACGTATATAAAATTCAACATTTTTATGAACTCTTTCTTTTTGTGTTGGCTTTGTCTTTCTATTTGATTCAAGATAGATGAAATTTTTTAGGATTTGGATTAGTTCTGCATGGTCTTTCATCCTTCTTCTATTGTGAAATTTGACTTCGTTCATATTTTCTTGAATCAACGTGCATAGAAATGCAATTTTTACTAGACGTATTGCCTAAGAACATATCCATTGTAATTACAATACATTTTTCAATCTTTTTCTGTTAAAGATGAGTTTATCTAGTTTACAATTTAGTCTCAGAAATCAATTTTCGACTTATAACGAAATGTGTAGACTTTTTTGAGTTAATGTATATAAAATTCAACATTTTTATGAACTCTTTCTTTTTGTGTTGGCTTTGTCTTTCTATTTGATTCAAGATAGATGAAATTTGTTAGGATTTGGATTAGTTCTGCATGGTCTTTCATCCTTCTTCTATTGTGAAATTTGACTTCCTTCATATTTTCTTGAATCAATGTACATAGAAATGCAATTTTTACTAGACGTATTGCCTTAGAACATATTAATTGTAATTACAATACATTTTCAAACTTTTTTGGTTAAAGATGAATTTATCTAGTTTACAATTTAGTCTCAGAAATCAATTTTTGACTTATAACGAAATGTGTAGACTTTTTTGAGTTAACGCATATAAAATTCAACATTTTTATGAACTCTTTCTTTTTGTGTTGGCTTTGTCTTTCTATTTGATTCAAGATAGATGAAATTTGTTAGGATTTGGATTAGTTCTGCATGGTCTTTCATCCTTCTTCTATTGTGAAATTTGACTTCCTTCATATTTTCTTGAATCAACGTACATAGAAATGCAATTTTTACTAGACGTATTGCCTTAGAACATATTAATTGTAATTACAATACATTTTACAAACTTTTTCTATTAAAGATGAGTTTATCTAGTTTACAATTTAGTCTCAGAAATCAATTTCCGACTTATAACGAAGTGTGTAGACTTTTTCGAGTTAACGTATATAAAATTCAACATTTTTATGAACTCTTTCTTTTTGTGTTAACTTTGTCTTTCTATTTGATTCAAGATAGATGAAATTTGTTAGGATTTGTATTAGTTCTGCATGGTCTTTCATCCTTCTTCTATTGTGAAATTTGACTTCCTTCATATTTTCTTGAATCAACGTACATAGAAATGCAATTTTTACTAGACGTATTGCCTTAGAACATATTAATTGTAATTACAATACATTTTCAAACTTTTTCTATTAAAGATGAGTTTATCTGGTTTGCAATTTAGTCTCAGAAATCAATTTCCGACTTATAACGAAGTGTGTAGACTTTTTTGAGTTAACGTATATAAAATTCAACATTTTTATAAACTCTTTCTTTTTGTGTTGGCTTTGTCTTTCTATTTGATTCAAGATGGATGAAATTTGTTAGGATTTGGATTAGTTCTGCATGGTCTTTCATCCTTCTTCTATTGTGAAATTTGACTTCCTTAATATTTTCTTGAATCAACGTACATAGAAATGCAATTTTTACTAGGCGTATTGCCTTTGAACATATTAATTGTAATTACAATATATTTTTCAAACTTTTTCTGTTAAAGATGAGTCTATCTAGTTTACAATTTAGTCTCAGAAATCAATTTCCGACTTATAACGAAGTGTGTAGACTTTTTTCAGTTAACGTATATAAAATTCAACATTTTTATGAACTCTTTCTTTTTGTGTTGGCTTTGTCTTTCTATTTGATTCAAGATAGATGAAATTTGTTAGGATTTTTATTAGTTCTGCATGGTCTTTCATCTTCTTCTATTGTGAAATTTGACTTCCTTCATATTTTCTTGAATCAACGTACATAGAAATGTAATTTTTACTAGACGTATTGCCTTAGAACATGTTAATTATAATTACAATACATTTTTCAAACTTTTTCTGTTAAAGATGAGTCTATCTAGTTTACAATTTAGTCTCAGAAATAAATTTCCTGACTTATAACGAAATGTGTAGACTTTTTTGAGTTAACGTATATAAAATTCAATATTTTTATGAACTCTTTCTTTTTGTGTTGGCTTTGTCTTTCTATTTGATTCAAGATAGATGAAATTTGTTAGGATTTGGATTATTTCTGCATGGTCTTTCATCCTTCTTCTATTTTGAAATTTGACTTCATTCATATTTTCTTGAATCAACGTACATAGAAATGCAATTTTTACTAGACGTATTGCCGGAGAACATATTAATTGTAATTACAATACATTTTCAAACTTTTTCTGTTAAAGATGAGTTTATCTAGTTTACAATTTAGTCTTAGAAATAAATTTCTCACTTATAACGAAATTTGTAGACTTTTTTGAGTTAATGGATGTAAAATTCAAAAATTTTATGAACTCTTTCTTTTTGTGTTGGCTTTGTCTTTCTATTTGATTCAAGATAGATTAAATTTGTTAGGATTTTGATTAGTTCTGCATGGTCTTTCATCCTTCTTCTATTGTGAAATCTGACTTCCTTCATATTTTCTTGAATCAACGTACATAGAAATGCAATTTTTACTAGACGTATTGCCTTAGAACATATTAATTGTAATTACAATACATTTTTCAAACTTTTTCTGTTAAAGATAAGTTTAACTAGTTTACAATTTAGTCTCAGAAATAAATTTCCCACTTATAACGATGTGTGTAGACTTTTTTGAGTTAACGTATATTAAATTCAACATTTTTATGAACTGTTTCTTTTTGTGTTGGCTTTGTCTTTCTATTTGATTCAAGATAGATGAAATTTGTTAGGATTTGGATTAGTTCTGCATGGTCTTTCATCCTTCTTCTATTGTGAAATTTGACTTCCTTCATATTTTCTTGAATCAACGTACATAGAAATGCAATTTTTAGTTGACGTATTGCCTTAGAACATATTAATTGTAATTACAATACATTTTTCGAACTTTTTCTGTTAAAGATGAGTTTATCTAGTTTACAATTTAGTCTAAGAAATCAATTTCTGACTTATAACGAAATGTGTAAACTGTTTTGAGTTAACGCATATAAAAATTAAACATTTTTATGAACTCTTTAACTTTGTGTTGGCTTTGTCTTTCTATGTGATTCAAGATAAATGAAATTTGTTAGGATTTGGATTAGTTCTGCTTGGTCTTTCATCCTTCTTCTATTGTGAAATTTGACTTCCTTCATATTTTCTTGAATCAACGTACATAGAAATGCAATTTTTACTAGACATATTTCCTTTGAACATATTAATTGTGAATACAATACATTTTTCAAACTTTTTCTGTTAACGATGAGTTTTTTTAGTTTACAATTTAGTCTCAGAAATCAATTTCTGACTTATAACGAAATGTGTAGATTTTTTTGAGTTAACGTATATAAAATTCAACATTTTTATGAACTCTTTCTTTTTGTGTTGGCTTTGTCTTTCTATTTTATTCAAGATAAATGAAATTTGTTAGGATTTGGATTAGTTCTGCATGATCTTTCATCCTTCTTCTATTGTGAAATTTGACTTCCTTCATATTTTCTTGAATCAGCGTACATAGAAATGCAATTTTTACTAGACGTATTTCCTTAGAACATATTGATTGTAATTACAATACATTTTTCAAACTTTTTCTGTTGAAGATGAGTTTTTCTAGTTTACAATTTAGTCTGAGAAATCAATTTCCGACTTATAACGAAGTGTGTAGACTTTTTTGATTTTTTTTTTTTTGATAAGTAAAAATTTGTTTTAATAGATAACCAAATTTACAAGAAATAGTTTACAAGAAAAGAGGTTACAGCAATCCCAAAAACTTGAAACTATTTGAACCGAAAATAATCAACATTAGGATGTTCAACCGAAAATGTGTAGACTTTTTTGAGTTCACGTATATAAAATTCAACATTTTTATGAACTCTTTCTTTTTGTGTTGGCTTTGTCTTTCTATTTGATTCAAGATAGATGAAATTTGTTAGGATTTTTATTAGTTCTGCATGGTCTTTCATCTTCTTCTATTGTGAAATTTGACTTCCTTCATATTTTCTTGAATCAACGTACATAGAAATGTAATTTTTACTAGACGTATTGCCTTAGAACATGTTAATTATAATTACAATACATTTTTCAAACTTTTTCTGTTAAAGATGAGTCTATCTAGTTTACAATTTAGTCTCAGAAATAAATTTCCTGACTTATAACGAAATGTGTAGACTTTTTTGAGTTAACGTATATAAAATTCAATATTTTTATGAACTCTTTCTTTTTGTGTTGGCTTTGTCTTTCTATTTGATTCAAGATAGATGAAATTTGTTAGGATTTGGATTATTTCTGCATGGTCTTTCATCCTTCTTCTATTGTGAAATTTGACTTCATTCATATTTTCTTGAATCAACGTACATAGAAATGCAATTTTTACTAGACGTATTGCCGGAGAACATATTAATTGTAATTACAATACATTTTCAAACTTTTTCTGTTAAAGATGAGTTTATCTAGTTTACAATTTAGTCTTAGAAATAAATTTCTCACTTATAACGAAATTTGTAGACTTTTTTGAGTTAATGGATGTAAAATTCAAAAATTTTATGAACTCTTTCTTTTTGTGTTGGCTTTGTCTTTCTATTTGATTCAAGATAGATTAAATTTGTTAGGATTTTGATTAGTTCTGCATGGTCTTTCATCCTTCTTCTATTGTGAAATCTGACTTCCTTCACATTTTCTTGAATCAACGTACATAGAAATGCAATTTTTACTAGACGTATTGCCTTAGAACATATTAATTGTAATTACAATACATTTTTCAAACTTTTTCTGTTAAAGATAAGTTTAACTAGTTTACAATTTAGTCTCAGAAATAAATTTCCCACTTATAACGATGTGTGTAGTTTTTTTTTGCTAAGTCAAATATATTGATATAAAAAGATATTTACAAGATAGGTGAAGGAGAAAAGGGATCAGAGAAACCCCTAAAAAACTCCTAAAACCTATTTAAAACGATAATAAATTACATTTGGAAACTCAATAGAACTTAAAAAAAACTGGTCGACCTTCAAAGTGAAAACCAACCCCGTCCTCTAATAAACAACCACGCTTTGCCATTGTATCAGCTGCAAAATTTGCCTCCCTAAAAGAATGCTCAAAACGAATTGAACCATATAAACCTTTAACTTCCATCCATCTTTGCCTCGCAAACCAAGGAACGTTATCTTCTTCTAAAGCCCTCAACACACTTGTAGAATCTGATCTAATAACAATGCACGTATAACCCCACTGAACTGCCCACTCCATACCCACAATAATACCATACAATTCAGCCAAATAATTAGAAGTAACTCCCAAACCAATACACATTGCACCTACCACTTCACAATTTGCATTCCTTGCAACAGCACCAGCTCCCGCCACCCCAGGATTACCTCTTGATGCGCCATCCGTGCACAAAAGCAATTCATTATCATTAGGAGGAAACCAAAAACACTCCTTGGGATCAATAAACTTCACCTTTCTATGCCGAACCCTAAAGAAATCTAGAATTCTCAAGTCATCCATAGAATTATGCATATAACTCTTCATACGAACTGAATAATCTTGCATCAGACTAAAAACACGTTTTTGAAATAAAGACCAACAAGGTTTCTTCTTTTCATACACTTTTTATTCCTAGTGAACCATAATTCTGATCGCACAACCAAATTCACTACCAACCACAAATCCTTAACAATACCACTATGATTTTTTGCCTTATGGTAAGAAGTAATGATATCATAATTAGGTTTAATTTTGAAAATACCTTCAATCCACTTCCAAGCTTGACGCGCAAAATTACAGCTCCAAAGAATATGATGGAGAGACTCCTCCTCAATCTGACACACACTACATTTAGATGCAAGTTGAATTTTAAATCTACTACGTACCTTATCAAGAGTAGCACACGCACCACGAATAAACTTCCAGTTTTGAGCCGCCAAAGAAGGATGCACCACCCTCTTCCATAACAACCCCGCCTCCTTCAAAATAGGATATTTCTTCCTAATCAATTCCCTAGCTGACTTGACAGAAAATTTACCTTGTAAATCAGGCATCCAAAAACGCCTATCCACTCCCATATGAATTTTTGGTAAATCCTGTTGCAACACACCAGCACCTAAAAGGAGTTGTGAATGAACTCCATGAATCTGCCAATCACCTTGCACAATAATATCACTCACACGAGCAGATCTGTCTAAATCCATGCGATTTAAAACACTAGCTAAGGTTGTATTTCCATACCATATATCAAAGAATAAAGAAGTATCCCTACCGTCACCAATAAAACATTTCGTGTTGTTCACCATCTCCTTATGAATCCAACGAAGACCTGGAAGAATAGAAGATTTCACCCCTGCCATCTTAATACGACCATCCCTACAAGTGAATTTGGCTTCCAAAAACCTCGCCCACCTCTTACGAGAAGATTTTATAGCCCACCACAATTTCATCAGCAAAGCTTTATTCATAGTCCTTAGGCTAGTGATCCCAAGACCACCTTCCTTTAAAGGACTACAAATCTTATCAAAACCAACTACAAAAGCTCTAGAAAGATTAGAATCACCCGACCACAGAAAATTACGAATCACACGCTCACACTGAAGTGTGAATTTTACCGGCCATTTGTACACAGCCATATTATGAATAGAATAACTCGAAAGAACATTCTTAACAAGCACAACCCTATCCTGAAAAGATAACATCTTACCTTTCAGAACCGAAAGTTGATCCCTCAACTTATCAACAACGTTGCTGATGTGACTATACTTAACCTTCCCCGGCATCACCTTAACTCCCAAATATCTATCAGGAAAGTTAGAAATTGCCATACCTAAGAAAGATGCAATGGTCTGGCGCCTACTCAAAGTCCCACCACCAAAGTAGATCTTGCTCTTCTCCCTACAAACCCTCTGACCAGAAGCTTGTTGGTAATTCTCCAAAAGTTTCACCAGATTCTTCACACTCTTCATATTTCCCTTGCAAAAAATCATAATATCATCAGCAAAAAATAAATGAGTAGGAGCAATACCCTTACGTTTTACCATATAAGCCATATCCTTATTCTGAAAGAGTTTAGAGATGTTGCGGCTAAGCACATCCTCAATCAAAACAAAAATCAGAGGAGATAGAGGATCCCCCTGCCGTAATCCCCTATTAATCTTGAAATAACCCTCCGGACTACCATTAAGAAGAATAGAAATACGCGCCGAATCCAGAATTTTCCAAATCCAAGAGCACCAAACTTCAGAAAACCCATACCTTCTAAAAACCTCAAGAACAAAAGACCAGCTCACCGTATCAAAAGCCTGAGAGATATCAAGTTTCAAACCCAAATTACCATCCTTCCTTTTGATGTGCAATTCATTCACCATCTCAGAAGCTAAACTAATATTCTCATGTATATTCCTACCCTTCATGAAAGCTACTTGCTCTTCAGACACCAATTTTCCCAACACCGTACCAAGCCTAGTAGCCAAGATTTTAGTAAAAATCTTAAAAAAGAAATTACTTAAACCAATCGGCCTAAAGTTCTTCAACCTAGCAGCTCCCCTAACCTTTGCAAGCAAAAGAATAAGACTAGAATTAACCCCATTAGGAATGGTTTTAGAGGACCAGCAATAAGTAACCGCTAAAACCAGATCCTTTTGAATAATCTCCCAACAATGTCTATAAAAACACCCCGAGAAACCATCTGGACCTGGCGCACTATCAGCTCCCAAATCAAAAACCGCCTGTTTAATCTCATCACAAGTAGGAATAGAATCCAACATATGCGACTCTTCCACAGAAATAGAAACATGATCATAATCAAAAAGAGAGTCACTTACCTGACCATCCTCACCATTGAATTTAGCCTGATAGTAAGAAACCACATGATCACTAAGATGAACCGGATCAGTAATAGTACTCCCATCTTCAGCAACAAGCTCCGAGATTGTATTAGCACTTCTACGAATTTTAATAGAGTTGTGAAAGAAAGAAGTGTTACTAGAACCCTCCAACAACCACTTATTTCTAGATTTTTGCTTTAACATTATATGCTGCTGCCTTTGAATATCTTGAACCTCAACAAGAGCATCCTTCATATTATTAAGTTTTGAAACATCAAAGGGATCTTCATCTGAATTTCTACTAGCTACCTCAAACTTAAGCGTTGCTTGCTTTAGCCTCGCATTGACATTACCAAAAACCATTTGATTCCATAACTTAATTGCCTCCTTCAACCGCTTCAATTTGAAAGGAAAAATAAAACCATGATTACCATAAACCGGCGCCATCCAAGATAACTCCACCATCTTCAAAAAATCCGGATGAGAAAACCACATCTTCTGTATACGAAAAGGAGCACGTCTAGGCCTAGGATCACAAAAAGGAAAACCAATAAGAGTTGAATGGTCAGAAACTTCCCTCGGAAGAGCTTTACACCGCCAATTCGAAAACTTAGACAGGCAAGGTTCATTAATAATAGCACGATCTAACTTACTAATAATTCTACCAACACCAATCTGACCATTGGTCCAAGTAAACTTAGACCCCAAAGAATCAGCTTCAAACAAGTTATTATCCTCCATCCAATCAGAAAACTCATTAATACAAGAGAGACGAGTTGCCCTACCCCCTTTCTTTTCATCTTGACGAAGAACACAATTGAAATCACCCATAACCAACCAAGGAGTAGTTACATCAACCGCTTCAAGTTGACTCCAAAGCCTCCTACGGAAAACTTGAATATAACTAGCATGAACAAAAGAGATAAGAACCCCCTCAGTTTTAACCGTAATGGCTTGTTTAGACATATTAATCACCACCGGCTCCTCAATACAATCATCCCAAAGAATCCACAAATTACCCAAAGAACTAGAAGTAGAATTATGAATTACCTTTTTATTATAGCCAGCCAAATTTAACCTTCTCATTACCTTCTCAGTGCAACGAATCTTAGGCTCAGCAATACAAAGTACTACCGGTTTGTATTCATGCACCAATTTACGCAACTTACTACCCGCTTCCACCTTCGCCACCCCATTAATATTCCAATATAGAACTCTCATCAGGAAACACTCTTTTTTTTATTATGATTAGCTTGTGGAATCTTGCTAGGAATCCTACTTTGTAAAACCGGAGAGACACCCTTCCTAACTCGGTTTCCCAAAGTATTCACTTCAGAATCCGAATCTGATTTGGAATCATTAAAACGTTGTTGAGAAGAACTAGAACGTGTAATCAAAACCCGGCTTGGTTGTCTACTTTTCTTTGGCATATCCACTGGTATTTCCGCCCATTTAACACCCTTAACACCTGATGAAGCTTTTTCAGGCGTCAACTCTTCATCCGAACTACCTCCAGAAGTGTTTTCTGCCTCATCCGAACCCCCTCCAGAAAAGTGTTCAACTTCATCATTATCCACACCCAATTCATCATTCAAAACATTGAACTTATTAGGAGAAACCACAATAGAATTTTCAGCAACAGCTCTGTAGCTTGAGATATCCTCAATATTATCCACCACCATGTCTTGCAAAGACTTAGTACCAGCCTCAACAGGCGTAAAAGAAGAACTCGCATCATTCCCGTCACTAGAGTGATTAGTTCTTGCCAATTCACCACTCTTAGTAGACTTAGATGAGGTTGCCATTTCAACCATTGACAACCCAATAACCGAACTCTTTTGCAATGCTAACGCCTTCTTAGCTTTCTCAAAAGCTTCAGACGCTGCATGAAGATTGGCTTCAGTATTCGCGAAATCCTTCTCTAGCTGAATAGTTCGCTCCAAACCACCAGCACTCTCCACTAAACCAGCTTCAACCACCCCATTCACCACAGCTCCACCGTGCCCTACAGCAAGAGCACTATCCACATTACCACCAGCACCGTTAACAACATCATGAACCACAATAGCACCATCGTTTACACCACCTACAGCAGCGCCAACACCTACAGCAACGTTGTTTACACCACCTACAGCAGCGTCAACACCTACAGCAACGTTGTTTACACCACCTACAGCAGCGTCAACACCTACAGCAGCTCCATCACCCTTACGGTTTCTCCTATTACGCACATTCTGCCACTCACCTGTCGCATCATCCTTAGAAGTTTTCTCATCATTCTTTGGTTGTCTTCTACATTCAACATCATTGTGACCAATTATGCAGCACTTCATACAGAATTTTGGTGATTTTGGGATATCCAAGTATTGCCAAAACGTCCTCCCCCCAGCTGTAATCTTAATTCTACTTGGAATGTGTTTTGCAAAATCCACATCTACCAAAACTGAAGCAAAGTTTCCATACTCCAGATTTAGGGTTCTTTGATCAACCACAATAGGAGTCCCTAAAACTTTTCCCATAGATAACAAGTTCTTCTCAGTCCAAAGTTCTGCATGTAGACCAGGAAAGTGAACCCATACGTTTGCATGGGAAGTTTTTTGACGATCAGGATCAAAACCTGGGTACCAATCCATTAACTTGAGTTCATGTTGTTGAACAAACCACTTT
This sequence comes from Papaver somniferum, assembly GCF_003573695.1. Lineage (NCBI taxonomy): Eukaryota > Viridiplantae > Streptophyta > Magnoliopsida > Ranunculales > Papaveraceae > Papaver > Papaver somniferum. The sequence continues at coordinate 390,659 of NW_020621048.1, read as the reverse complement.
GTACGTCTGATTCTCTCCTTAGTTTCCTCATCTTGTAGCATAATAACAAAGAAACCTTTTCCCATAGTCATAAACCTAACAGAATTAGGATTAATCTGCCATTGAGATATTAAAAGAGTTTTTACCTCAAAAAACTTCAGCCCTGTGAAGTTTAGCCGTGCAATGAAACTGTGTTGAAAGGGTTTACAACCCTCTTCATAGTAATCCACGGGTATAACAAGGGATGGTTCTCCATCAATCAGAGTAGGATTAGGTAAACTAGTAATATCAATTCCTGTTGGTTTTAGGGTTTGTTTTCCCCTAACCTTGTCCGCAAAGGATTGGTGTTGCTGAAACTGTGATGAACTAGGATTATTTTCTACCATATTGAATTCGTGATGAACTATGAAACTTACGTGAAAAAACTAAACCCTAGTGTTTTCGCCAGAGTTTCTCTTTCCTCTCATGTTTTTTTTTCCCTTTTCTAACGATGTGTGTAGACTTTTTTGAGTTAACGTATATTAAATTCAACATTTTTATGAACTGTTTCTTTTTGTGTTGGCTTTGTCTTTCTATTTGATTCAAGATAGATGAAATTTGTTAGGATTTGGATTAGTTCTGCATGGTCTTTCATCCTTCTTCTATTGTGAAATTTGACTTCCTTCATATTTTCTTGAATCAACGTACATAGAAATGCAATTTTTAATTGACGTATTTCCTTAGAACATATTAATTGTAATTACAATACATTTTTCGAACTTTTTCTGTTAAAGATGAGTTTATCTAGTTTACAATTTAGTCTAAGAAATCAATTTCTGACTTATAACGAAATGTGTAAACTGTTTTGAGTTAACGCATATAAAAATTAAACATTTTTATGAATTCTTTCACTTTGTGTTGGCTTTGTCTTTCTATCTGATTCAAGATAGATGAAATTTGTTAGGATTTGGATTAGTTCTGCTTGGTCTTTCATCCTTCTTCTATTGTGAAATTTGACTTCCTTCATATTTTCTTGAATCAACGTACATAGAAATGCAATTTTTACTAGACATATTTCCTTTGAACATATTAATTGTGAATACAATACATTTTTCAAACTTTTTCTGTTAACGATGAGTTTTTCTAGTTTACAATTTAGTCTCAGAAATCAATTTCTGACTTTGAACGAAATGTGTAGACTTTTTTGAGTTAACGTATATAAAATTCAACATTTTTATGAACTCTTCCTTTTTGTGTTGGCTTTGTCTTTCTATTTGATTCAAGATAGATGAAATTTGTTAGGATTTAGATTAGTTCTGCATGGTCTTTCATCCTTCTTCTATTCTGAAATTTGACTTCCTTCTTATTTTCTTGAATCAACGTACATAGACATGCAATTTTTACTAGACGTATTTCCTTAGAACATATTGATTGTAATTACAATACATTTTTCAAACTTTTTCTGTTAAAGATGAGTTTATCTAGTTTACAATTTAGTCTCAGAAATCAATTTCCGACTTATAACGAAGTGTGTAGACTTTTTTGATTTTTTTTTTTTGATAAGTAAAAAATTTGTATTAATAGATAACCAAATTTACAAGAAATAGTTTACAAGAAAAGAGGTTACAGCAACCCCAAAAACTTGAAACTATTTGAACCGAAAATACTCAACATTAGGATGTTCAACCGAAAATGTGTAGACTTTTTTGAGTTAACGTATATTAAATTCAACATTTTTATGAACTCTTTCTTTTTGTGTTGGCTTTGTCTTTCTATTTGATTCAAGATAGATGAAATTTGTTAGGATTTGGATTAGTTCTGCATGGTCTTTCATCCTTCTTCTATTGTGAAATTTGACTTCCTTTATATTTTGTTGAATCAACGTACATAGGAATGCAATTTTTACTAGACGTATTGCCTTAAAACATATTAATTGTAATTACAATACATTTTTCAAACTTTTTCTGTTAAAGATAAGTTTATCTAGTTTACAATTTAGTCCCAGAAATCAATTTCCGACTTATAACGAAATGTGTAGACTTTTTTGAGTTAACGTATATAAAATTCAACATTTTTATGAACTCTTTCTTTTTGTGTTGGCTTTGTCTTTCTATTTGATTCAAGATAGATGAAATTTGTTAGGATTTGGATTAGTTCTGCATGGTCTTTCATCCTTCTTCTATTGTGAAATATGGCTTCCTTCATATTTTCTTGAATCAACGTACATAGAAATACAATTTTTACTAGACGTATTGCCTTAGAACATATTAATTGTAATTAAAATACATTTCTCAAACTTTTTCTGTTAAAGATGAGTTTATCTAGTTTACAATTTAGTCTCAGAAATCAATTTTCGACTTATAACGAAATGTGTAGACTTTTTTGAGTTAACGTATATAAAATTCAACATTTTTATGAACTCTTTCTTTTTGTGTTGGCTTTGTCTTTCTATTTGATTCAAGATAGATGAAATTTGTTAGGATTTGGATTAGTTCTGCATGGTCTTTCATCCTTCTTCTATTGTGAAATTTGACTTCCTTCATATTTTCTTGAATCAACGTACATAGAAATACAATTTTTACTAGACGTATTGCCTTAGAACATATTAATTGTAATTACAGTACATTTTTCAAACATTTTCTGTTAAAGATGAGTTTATCTAGTTTACAATTTAGTCTCAGAAATCAATTTTCGACTTATAACGAAATGTGTAGACTTTTTTGAGTTAACGTATATAAAATTCAACATTTTTATGAACTCTTTCTTTTTGTGTTGGCTTTGTCTTTCTATTTGATTCAAGATAGATGAAATTTGTTAGGATTTGGATTAGTTCTGCATGGTCTTTCATCCTTCTTCTATTGTGAAATATGACTTCCTTCATATTTTCTTGAATCAACGTACATAGAAATTACTAGACGTATTGCCTTAGAACATATTAATTGTAATTACAATACATTTCTCAAACTTTTTCTGTTAAAGATGAGTTTATCTAGTTTACAATTTAGTCTCAGAAATCAATTTCCGACTTATAACGAAATGTGTCAACTTTTTTGAGTTAACGTCTATAAAATTCAACATTTTTATGAACTCTTTATTTTTGTGTTGGCTTTGTCTTTCTATTTGATTCAAGATAGATGAAATTTGTTAGGATTTAGATTAGTTCTGCAAGGTCTTTCATCCTTCTTCTATTGTGAAATTTGACTTCCTTCATATATTGTTGAATCAACGTACATAGAAATGCAATTTTTACTTGACGTATTGCCTTATAACATATTAATTGTAATTACAATACATTTTTCAAACTTTTTCTGTTAAAGATGAGTTTATCTAGTTTACAATTTAGTCTCAGAAATCAATTTTCGACTTATAACGAAATGTGTAAACTTTTTTGAGTTAACGTATATAAAATTCAACATTTTTATGAACTCTTTCTTTTTGTGTTGGCTTTGTCTTTCAATTTGATTCAAGATAGATGAAACTTGTTAGGATTTGGATTAGTTCTGCATGGTCTTTCATCCTTCTTCTATTGTGAAATTGACTTCCTTCATATTTTCTTGAATCAACGTACATAGAAATACAATTTTTACTAGACGTATTGCCTTAGAACATATTAATTGTAATTACAATACATTTCTACAATTTTTGTGTTGACATTACCAAAAACCATTTGATTCCATAACTTAATTGCCTCCTTCAACCGCTTCAATTTGAAAGGAAAGATAAAACCATGATTACCATACACCGGCGCCATCCAAGATAACTCCACCATCTTCAAAAAATCCGGATGAGAAAACCACATCTTCTGTATACGAAAAGGAGCACGTCTAGGCCTAGGATCACAAAAAGGAAAACCAATAAGAGTCGAATGGTCAGAAACTTCCCTCGGAAGAGCTTTACACCGCCAATTCGAAAACTTAGACAGCCAAGGTTCATTAATAATAGCACGATCTAACTTACTAATAATTCTACCAACACCAATCTGACCATTGGTCCAAGTAAACTTAGACCCCAAAGAATCAGCTTCAAACAAGTTATTATCCTCCATCCAATCAGAAAACTCATTAATACAAGAGAGACGAGTTGCCCTACCCCCTTTCTTTTCATCTTGACGAAGAACACAATTGAAATCACCCATAACCAACCAAGGAGTAGTTACATCAACCGCTTCAAGTTGACTCCAAAGCCTCCTACGAAAAACTTGAATATAACTAGCATGAACAAAAGAGATAAGAATCCCCTCAGTTTTAACCGTAATGGCTTGTTTAGACATATTAATCACCACCGGCTCCTCAATACAATCATCCCAAAGAATCCACAAATTACCCAAAGAACTAGAAGTAGAATTATGAATTACCTTTTTATTATAGCCAGCCAAATTTAACCTTCTCATTACCTTCTCAGTGCAACGAATCTTAGGCTCAGCAATACAAAGTACTACCGGTTTGTATTCATGCACCAATTTACGCAACTTACTACCCGCTTCCACCTTCGCCACCCCATTAATATTCCAATATAGAACTCTCATCAGGAAACACTCTTTTTTTTATTATGATTAGCTTGTGGAATCTTGCTAGGAATCCTACTTTGTAAAACCGGAGAGACACCCTTCCTAACTCGGTTTCCCAAAGTATTCACTTCAGAATCCGAATCTGATTTGGAATCATTAAAACGTTGTTGAGAAGAACTAGAACGTGTAATCAAAACCCGGCTTGGTTGTCTACTTTTCTTTGGCATATCCACTGGTATTTCCGCCCATTTAACACCCTTAACACCTGATGAATCTTTTTCAGGCGTCAACTCTTCATCCGAACTACCTCCAGAAGTGTTTTCTGCCTCATCCGAACCTCCTCCAGAAAAGTGTTCAACTTCATCATTATCCACACCCAATTCATCATTCAAAACATTGAACTTATTAGGAGAAACCACAATAGAATTTTCAGCAACAGCTCTGTAGCTTGAGATATCCTCAATATTATCCACCACCATGTCTTGCAAAGACTTAGTACCAGCCTCAACAGGCGTAAAAGAAGAACTCGCATCATTCCCGTCACTAGAGTGATTAGTTCTTGCCAATTCACCACTCTTAGTAGACTTAGATGAGGTTGCAATTTCAACCATTGACAACCCAATAACCGAACTCTTTTGCAATGCTAACGCCTTCTTAGCTTTCTCAAAAGCTTCAGACGCTGCATGAAGATTGGCTTCAGTATTCGCGAAATCCTTCTCTAGCTGAATAGTTCGCTCCAAACCACCAGCACTCTCCACTAAACCAGCTTCAACCACCCCATTCACCACAGCTCCACCGTGCCCTACAGCAAGAGCACTATCCACATTACCACCAGCACCGTTAACAACATCATGAACCACAATAGCACCATCGTTTACACCACCTACAGCAGCGCCAACACCTACAGCAACATTGTTTACACCACCTACAGCAGCGTCAACACCTACAGCAACGATGTTTGGACCACCAGCAACAGCCACAGTTGCGTCAGCTCCATCACCCTTACGGTTTCTCCTATTACGCACATTCTGCCACTCACCTGTCGCATCAGCCTTAGAAGTTTTCTCATCATTCTTTGGTTGTCTTCTACATTCAACATCATTGTGCCCAATTATGCAGCACTTCATACAGAATTTTGGTGATTTTGGGATATCCAAGTATTGCCAAAACGTCCTCCCCCCAGCTGTAATCTTAATTCTACTTGGAATGTGTTTTGCAAAATCCACATCTACCAAAACTGAAGCAAAGTTTCCATACTCCAGATTTAGGGTTCTTTGATCAACCACAATAGGAGTCCCTAAAACTTTTCCCATAGATAACAAGTTCTTCTCAGTCCAAAGTTCTGCATGTAGACCAGGAAAGTGAACCCATACGTTTGCATGGGAAGTTTTTTGACGATCAGGATCAAAACCTGGGTACCAATCCATTAACTTGAGTTCATGTTGTTGAACAAACCACTTTGTACGTCTGATTCTCTCCTTAGTTTCCTCATCTTGTAGCATAATAACAAAGAAACCTTTTCCCATAGTCATAAACCTAACAGAATTAGGATTAATCTGCCATTGAGATATTAAAAGAGTTTTTACCTCAAAAAACTTCAGCCCTGTGAAGTTTAGCCGTGCAATGAAACTGTGTTGAAAGGGTTTACAACCCTCTTCATAGTAATCCACGGGTATAACAAGGGATGGTTCTCCATCAATCAGAGTAGGATTAGGTAAACTAGTAATATCAATTCCTGTTGGTTTTAGGGTTTGTTTTCCCCTAACCTTGTCCGCAAAGGATTGGTGTTGCTGAAACTGTGATGAACTAGGATTATTTTCTACCATATTGAATTCGTGATGAACTATGAAACTTACGTGAAAAAACTAAACCCTAGTGTTTTCGCCAGAGTTTCTCTTTCCTCTCATGTTTTTTTTTCCCTTTTCTAACGATGTGTGTAGACTTTTTTGAGTTAACGTATATTAAATTCAACATTTTTATGAACTGTTTCTTTTTGTGTTGGCTTTGTCTTTCTATTTGATTCAAGATAGATGAAATTTGTTAGGATTTGGATTAGTTCTGCATGGTCTTTCATCCTTCTTCTATTGTGAAATTTGACTTCCTTCATATTTTCTTGAATCAACGTACATAGAAATGCAATTTTTAGTTGACGTATTGCCTTAGAACATATTAATTGTAATTACAATACATTTTTCGAACTTTTTCTGTTAAAGATGAGTTTATCTAGTTTACAATTTAGTCTAAGAAATCAATTTCTGACTTATAACGAAATGTGTAAACTGTTTTGAGTTAACGCATATAAAAATTAAACATTTTTATGAACTCTTTAACTTTGTGTTGGCTTTGTCTTTCTATGTGATTCAAGATAAATGAAATTTGTTAGGATTTGGATTAGTTCTGCTTGGTCTTTCATCCTTCTTCTATTGTGAAATTTGACTTCCTTCATATTTTCTTGAATCAACGTACATAGAAATGCAATTTTTACTAGACATATTTCCTTTGAACATATTAATTGTGAATACAATACATTTTTCAAACTTTTTCTGTTAACGATGAGTTTTTTTAGTTTACAATTTAGTCTCAGAAATCAATTTCTGACTTATAACGAAATGTGTAGATTTTTTTGAGTTAACGTATATAAAATTCAACATTTTTATGAACTCTTTCTTTTTGTGTTGGCTTTGTCTTTCTATTTTATTCAAGATAAATGAAATTTGTTAGGATTTGGATTAGTTCTGCATGATCTTTCATCCTTCTTCTATTGTGAAATTTGACTTCCTTCATATTTTCTTGAATCAGCGTACATAGAAATGCAATTTTTACTAGACGTATTTCCTTAGAACATATTGATTGTAATTACAATACATTTTTCAAACTTTTTCTGTTGAAGATGAGTTTTTCTAGTTTACAATTTAGTCTGAGAAATCAATTTCCGACTTATAACGAAGTGTGTAGACTTTTTTGATTTTTTTTTTTTGATAAGTAAAAATTTGTTTTAATAGATAACCAAATTTACAAGAAATAGTTTACAAGAAAAGAGGTTACAGCAATCCCAAAAACTTGAAACTATTTGAACCGAAAATAATCAACATTAGGATGTTCAACCGAAAATGTGTAGACTTTTTTGAGTTCACGTATATAAAATTCAACATTTTTATGAACTCTTTCTTTTTGTGTTGGCTTTGTCTTTCTATTTGATTCAAGATAGATGAAATTTGTTAGGATTTGGATTAGTTCTGCATGGTCTTTCATCCTTCTTCTATTGTGAAATTTGACTTGCTTCATATTTTCTTGAATCAACGCACATAGAAATGCAATTTTTACAAGACGTATTGCCTTAAAACATATTAATTGTAATTACAATACATTTTTCAAAAAATTTCTGTTAAAGATGAGCCTATCTAGTTTACAATTTAGTCTCAGAAATCAATTTCCGACTTATAACGAAGTGTGTAGACTTTTTTCAGTTAACGTATATAAAATTCAACGGAAAACGAAAAACATGAGGAAAGAGAAAGTTTGGCGATTTCTCTAGGGTTTTGTTTTTTTTCAAGTTTTCTTAACGTTTTTTCAATCTGATCATCATGGTTGAGGAAACACAAGTAACTTCTTCTAGGGTTATTTCCCAGCAACAATCTTTTGCGGATAAAGTAAAAGGAAAACAGACTTTGCAGCCTACGTGTGTGGATATTAATAGCTTGCCAAACCCTACTCTGATTGATGGAGAGCCTTCTCTTATTATTCCAGCTGATTTTTATCAAGAAGGATGTAAACCCTTTGAGCATAGTTTTATTGCACGTCTGAACTTCACGGGATTGAAGTTTGTGGAAGTGAAATCCAGCTTGGTTAATCAATGGCAGATAAACCCTAGCTCAGCAAGGTTTATGACTATGAGTAAAGGATTTTTCGTGGTTATGTTACATGATGCTGAAACAAAAGAGAGGATTCGACGCACTAAATGGTATGTAAATCAACATGAGCTCAAACTGATGGATTGGTACCCAGGTTTTGATCCTGAACGTCAAAAAACTTCCCATGCAAACGTATGGGTTCACTTTCCAGGTCTCCATGCAGAACTATGGACAGAGAAGAACTTGTTATCTATGGGGAAGGTATTAGGCACTCCCATTGTAGTTGATCAGAGAACTCTTAATCTAGAATATGGTAACTTTGCCTCAGTTTTGGTGGATGTGGATTTTGCAAAGCACATTCCTAGTAGAATCAAGATTACAGCTGGGGGACGTACTTTCTGGCAATACTTGGAGATTCCACGGGCTCCAAAATTCTGTATGAAGTGCTGCATTATTGGGCACAATGATGATGAGTGCAGGAGGCAAACAAAGGGTGATGATAACTCTTCAAAGGCTGATACTACAGCAAAGGGAGATTCTTCCAAAGGCTGGCAAACTGCTAGGAATAGGAGGCAGCGTAAAGGAAAAAATGCTGAGAACTTTCCTGGTGGTGATAATGCTTCAAAAGATGCGGAGCATGATGCTTCAAAAAATGCGGAACAAGATGGTGTTCTTGCTGTGTTACCAGGTGAAGTAGAGGAGAATGCTATTGGTGTGGAGGAAACCAATCAGCTTGAGAATGAGCTAGCTTCTTCTGAAGCTGTTTTTCATGCAGCGTCTGTAGCTTTAGAGAAAGCAAAACAGGCGTTAGCTGAGAAAGGAGTATTAGCTAGTAGGTTACCAGTGGGTGAAATTGGAACCTCAGCTAAGTCAGTAGGGAGTGGTGAATTGGCTAGAACTAATCACTCTATCACTGATAAGACTAATGCTAGCTCTTCTTCTGCTCCTTTTGAAACTTCAGGAAGGAAGGGATGTGATGTTGTGGTGGACAATATTGAGAATTTGTCTCGCTACAAAGCTATTAATGAGAATGATTGTGTGCTTTCTCCTAATAAATTCAATGTTTTGTCTGCTGAGTTGGGGTTGGATTCTGTGCAGCAATCCAATGAGCAAAGGGAGGAGAGTTCAGATGAAGAAATCACTCCAGAGAAGGCTTCGTCAGGTGTTAGGGGGTCTAAATGGTCTGACATACCCGTGGAGCAGCCAAAGAAATCAAGGAAACCTGTTAGGATTCGGATTTCTAATGATCAGAAAAGTACTTCTCAACAAAGTACAAATAAGGAGTCCAAGTCTGATTCGGAAACTGAGATCAATGATTTGGGAATTCGAGTTAGAAAGGGATTCTCCCCAGTTATACTTAAACGGTATTCTGATAGGATTCCTGATGCTAGTAATAATTCAAAGAATATAGTTTCCTAATGCGTGTGCTCTATTGGAATATCAATGGGGTGGCAAAGGTGGAGGCTGGGCAGAAGTTACGTGAACTTGTTCATGATCTGAAGCCGGAGATTCTTTGTGTTGCTGAGCCAAAGATTAAGTTCTATGACAAGGTAATTTGTAAGTTAAATTTAACTGGTTTTATGAGGAAGGTTGTTCATAATTCTTCTATGCATAATATTGGGAATCTTTGGATCCTGTGGAGTGCTAATATTGAAGAGCCAGAGGTGGTTAATATGACTAGGCAAGCAATTACTGTTAGAACTGAGGGGGTTTTAATCTCTTTTGTTCAAGCTAGTTATATTCAAGTTTTTCGAAGAAGATTATGGTCTCAACATTCAGCTGTGGATACTACAACTCCTTGGCTGATAATGGGAGATTTCAACTGTGTTCTTCGTCAAGATGAAAAGAAGGGAGGCCGTGAGGTTCGTGTCTCTTGCATTAATGAGTTTTCTGATTGGATGGAGGATAATGATCTTTTTGAAGCAGATTCTTTGGGGTCTAAGTTTACTTGGACTAATGGTCAATCTGGTGTTGGTAGAATTCTTAGTAAATTGGATCGTGATATTATCAATGAGCCTTGGTTAGCTAAGTTTTCGAATTGGCGGTGTAAAGCTCTTCCTAGGGAAGTTTCTGATCATTCGACGCTTATTGGGTTTCCTTTCCTTGCTCCGAGGCCTAGGCGTGCTCCTTTTCGTATCCAAAAAATGTGGTTTTCTCATCCTGATTTCTTGAGAATGGTGGAAGATTCTTGGAAGTCTCCGGTTTATGGTAATTTGGATTTTATTTTTCCTTATAAATTGAGAAGGTTGAAGGAGGCAATCAAATTGTGGAATCAAACGGTCTTTGGAAATGTGAATGCTAGGCTGAAACAAGCTCAACTTAAGTTTGAAGTGGCTTGTAGGAATTCTGATGAGGATCCTTTTAATACTTCTAAATTAAACATTATGAAGGATTCTCTGGTGGCGGTTCAAGATGTTCGTATGCAACATCTTACTATGTTGAAACAAAAGGCTCGTAATAGGTGGATTTTGGAGGGTTCTAGTAACACTTCTTTTTTTCACAGCAATATAAACATTCGGAGCGCAAATACAATCTCGGAGTTGGTTACTGAAGATGGTGTGACTATCTCAGAGTTTATTCAGCTTCGTGACCATGTGGTTTCTTATTATGAGTCGAAGTTCAATGGTGTGGAGCTTCCTATTGAGGATAATCTCTTTGATTATGAGCATGAGTCCATTTCTATGACTGATAAGCAGATGTTAGATGCCATTCCTTCTTTGGATGAAATTAAATTAGCAGTTTTTGATTTAGGTGCGGATAGTGCTCCGGGTCCAGATGGTTTCTCAGGGTGTTTTTATAGACACTGTTGGGATATAATTCAGCAGGATCTTCATTCGGCTATTGTTTATGCTTGGACTTCTAAGTCAATTCCGAAGGGTTCGAATTCTAGCCTAATTATTTTGATTGCTAAGGTTAGAGGTGCGGATAGCTTGAGGAAATATAGACCTATCGGTCAAAGCAATTTCTTCTTCAAGATTTTCACTAAAATTCTGGCTACTAGACTTGGTCGGGTGTTGGATAAGTTAGTGTCAGAGGAGCAGGTGGCTTTTATGAAAGGTAGGAATATTCATGAGAATATTAGTTTGGCTTCTGAGATGGTGAATGAGCTGCACATCAAAAGGAAGGATGGTAATTTGGGCCTGAAGCTTGATATTTCTCAAGCTTTTGATACTGTTAATTGGTCTTTCATTATGGAGGTGTTCAGAAGATATGGTTTTTCTGAGGATTGGTGTTTGTGGATTCAGAAAATTCTGGAGTCAGCGCGCATATCTATTCTTCTCAATGGTAGCCCGGAAGGTTTTTTCAAAATTAATAGAGGGTTGCGTCAGGGGGATCCTCTTTCGCCTCTTATTTTTGTTTTGATTGAGGATGTTCTTAGTAGAAACATCACAAAACTTTTTCAAAACAAGGATATGTCTCACCTGGTTAGGCGTAATGGTATTGCTCCAACTCATTTATTCTTTGCTGATGATATTATGATTTTTTGCAAGGGAAATATGAAGTGCTTGAGAAGTTTGGTGAAGTTGCTTGATTCTTATCAGCAAGCTTCAGGTCAGCGTGTTTGTAGAGAGAAGAGCAAAATTTACTTTGGTGGTGGCTCTTTGAGTAGACGTCATACCATTGCTGCTTTTCTAGGGATGGAAGTTACGCATTTTCCTAATCGTTATTTGGGGGTGAAAGTTATGCCTGGTGCGGTGAGATATCATCATATTAGCAATGTGGTGGATAAGCTTAAAGAGCAACTTTCGGTTCTGAAAGGTAAGATGCTTTCTTTTCAAGACAGAGTTGTTCTAGTTAAAAATGTTCTTTCGAGTTATTCCATTCATAATATGTCTGTGTATAAGTGGCCAGTGAAATTCATTCAGCAAAGTGAGTGTGTGATCCGTAATTTCCTTTGGTCGGGTGATTCAAATCTTTCTAGAGCTTTTGTGGTTGGTTTTGATAAACTGTGCAGTCCTGTGGAGGAGGGTGGTCTTGGAATCACTAGTTTAAAAACTATGAAAAAGGCTTTGCTTATGAAGCTTTGGTGGTCTATTAAATCTTCTTCTAAGAAGTGGGCTCGTTTTTTGGAGTCTAAATTCACTTGCAGGGATGGGCGTCTCAAGATGGCTGGTGTAAAATCTTCTATTCTTCCTGGAATTCGTTGGGTTCATAAGGAAGTTGTGAATAATACAAAATGCATCATTGGAGATGGGAGTAATACGTCTCTTTTCTATGATGTGTGGTATGGAAGTGAGACTTTGGCAAGTGTTCTTAATCGTTCAGACTTGGACAGATCAGGTCGGGTTTGTGATATTATTTCTCATGGTAATTGGCTGTTGCAAGGAGCTCACTTGCAAGATCTTGTTAGTGCTGGTGTGGTTATGGAGAATTTGCCAACGCTTTGTAGTGGGAGGGACAAGAGGATTTGGATGCCTGATATGAAGGGTGTGTTTTCAGTTAAGTCAGCTAGAGATTTGATTAGAAAGAAGTTCCCTACTATGAAAGAAGCTTCGCTATTATGGAGGAAAGTTGTGCATCCTTCTTTGGCGGCTCAGAATTGGAAGTTTGTTCGGGGAGCGTGTGCAACTCTTGATAAAGTTCGCAGCAGGTTTAAGATTCAATTGGCTTCTAGGTGCAGCGTTTGTCATATTGAAGAGGAGACACTTCAGCACGTCCTCTGGAGCTGTAGTTTTGCGCAAAAAGCTTGGAAATGGATAGCAGGTATTTTCAATATAAAACCTCATTATGATTTGATCACGTCTTACAATGGAGCTAGGCTTCAAAGTGGCATTGTTAGGGATTTGTGGCTGGTAGCAAATTTGGTTGTGCGATCTGAACTTTGGTTCACTAGAAATAAGAAGGTATATGAGAAGAAAGTTCCTTGCTGGTCCTTTTTCCAAAAAAGAGTGTTCAATTTGATGCATGAATACTCAGTTAGAATGAAGAGTTTTATGTACAATACGGTAGCAGAATTGAGAATTTTGGATTTCTTTCGTGTTAAGCATAGGAAAGTGAAGATTTCAGATCCAAAGGAGTGTTATTGGACGCCTCCTAATAACAATGAATTGATGTTGTGTACTGATGGTGCCTCAAGAAGAAACCCGGGAGTGGCAGGGGCTGGTGTTGTGGCTAGAAATACGAGTTTGGAAGTGGTTGGGGCAATGTGTATTGGCTTAGGAATTGCGACTAACTATATGGCTGAGTTATATGGTATTATTGTTGGTCTTGAATGCGCAATTCAATGGGGTTATGATCGTTTGTTGATTAGATCAGACTCTTCTTCGGTGCTGAAGGCTTTGGAGGAGGATAATGTTCCATGGTTTGCTACACAAAGATGGCTGAATGCTAAGGGTTTATATGGTGCTATTCGGTTTGAACACACTTTTCGTGAAGCGAATTTTGCTGCGGATGGAATGGCTAAGCGTGGTTGTTTGTTAGAAGAAGGAGTAGGTATTCACTTTGAGGGAAGACCAGATTTCTTAAGTTCAATTGAGTTTCCAAATGTAATTTATTATCGTTTTAAATAGTTTGTGTGAGTTTTTGGGGTTTCTATGACCTCTTTTCTCCTAAACTATCTTGTAAATATCGTTTCTTGCAATATAATTTTTGACTTATCAAAAAAAAAAAAAAAGTATATAAAATTCAACATTTTTATGAACTCTTTCTTTTTGTGTTGGCTTTGTCTTTTTATTTGATTCAAGATAGATGAAATTTGTAAGGATTTGGATTAGTTCTGCATGGTCTTTCATCCTTCATCTATTGTGAAATTTTACTTGCTTCATATTTTCTTGAATCAACGTACATAGAAATGCAGTTTTTACTAGACGTATTGCCTTAGAACATATTAATTGTAATTACAATAAATTTTTCAAACTTTTTCTGTTAAAGATGAGTCTATCTAGTTTACAATTTAGTCTCAGAAATAAATTTCCGACTTATAACGAAGTGTGTAGACTTTTTTCAGTTAACGTATATAAAATTCAATATTTTTATGAACTCTTTCTTTTTGTGTTGGCTTTGTCTTTCTATTTGATTCAAGATAGATGAAATTTGTTAGGATTTTGATTAAATCTGCATGGTCTTTCATCCTTCTTCTATTGTGAAATTTGACTTCCTTCATATTTTCTTGAATCAACGTACATAGAAATGCAATTTTTACTAGACGTATTGCCTTAGAACATGTTAATTATAATTACAATACATTTTTCAAACTTTTTCTGTTAAAGATGAGTCTATCTAGTTTACAATTTAGTCTCAGAAATAAATTTCCTGACTTATAACGAAATGTGTAGACTTTTTTGAGTTAACGTATATAAAATTCAATATTTTTATGAACTCTTTCTTTTTGTGTTGGCTTTGTCTTTCTATTTGATTCAAAATAGATGAAATTTGTTAGGATTTGGATTATTTCTGCATGGTCTTTCATCATTCTTCTATTGTGAAATTTGACTTCATTCATATTTTCTTGAATCAACGTACATAGAAATGCAATTTTTACTAGACGTATTGCCGGAGAACATATTAATTGTAATTACAATACATTTTTCAAACTTTTTCTGTTAAAGATGAGTTTATCTAGTTTACAATTTAGTCTTAGAAATAAATTTCTCACTTATAACGAAATTTGTAGACTTTTTTGAGTTAATGGATGTAAAATTCAAAATTTTTATGAACTCTTTCTTTTTGTGTTGGCTTTGTCTTTCTATTTGATTCAAGATAGATTAAATTTGTTAGGATTTTGATTAGTTCTGCATGGTCTTTCATCCTTCTTCTATTGTGAAATCTGACTTCCTTCATATTTTCTTGAATCAACGTACATAGAAATGCAATTTTTACTAAACGTATTGCCTTAGAACATATTAATTGTAATTACAATACATTTTTCAAACTTTTTCTGTTAAAGATAAGTTTAACTAGTTTACAATTTAGTCTCAGAAATCAATTTCCCACTTATAACGATGTGTGTAGACTTTTTTGAGTTAACGTATATTAAATTCAACATTTTTATGAACTGTTTCTTTTTGTGTTGACTTTGTCTTTCTATTTGATTCAAGATAGATGAAATTTGTTAGGAATTGGATTAGTTCTTCATGGTCTTTCATCCTTCTTCTATTGTGAAATTTGACTTCCTTCATATTTTCTTGAATCAACGTACATAGAAATGCAATTTTTAGTTGACGTATTGCCTTAGAACATATTAATTGTAATTACAATACATTTTTCGAACTTTTTCTGTTAAAGATGAGTTTATCTAGTTTACAATTTAGTCTAAGAAATCAATTTCTGACTTATAACGAAATGTGTAAACTGTTTTGAGTTAACGCATATAAAAATTAAACATTTTTATGAACTCTTTAACTTTGTGTTGGCTTTGTCTTTCTATCTGATTCAAGATAGATGAAATTTGTTAGGATTTGGATTAGTTCTGCCTTGTCTTTCATCCTTCTTCTATTGTGAAATATTACTTCCTTCATATTTTCTTGAATCAACGTACATAGAAATGCAATTTTTACTAGACATATTTCCTTTGAACATATTAATTGTGAATTCAATACATTTTTCAAACTTTTCCTGTTAACGATGAGTTTTTCTAGTTTACAATTTAGTCTCAGAAATCAATTTCTGACTTATAACGAAATGTGTAGACTTTTTTGAGTTAACGTATATAAAATTCAACATTTTTATGAACTCTTTCTTTTTGTGTTGGCTTTGTCTTTCTATTTGATTCAAGATAGATGAAATTTGTTAGGATTTGGATTAGTTCTGCATGGTCTTTCATCCTTCTTCTATTGTGAAATTTGACTTCCTTCATATTTTCTTGAATCAACGTACATAGAAATGCAATTTTTACTAGACGTATTTCCTTAGAACATATTGATTGTAATTACAATACATTTTTCAAACTTTTTCTGTTGAAGATGAGTTTTTCTAGTTTACAATTTAGTCTCAGAAATCAATTTCCGACTTATAACGAAGTGTGTAGACGTTTTTGATTATTTTTTTTTGATAAGTAAAAATTTGTATTAATAGATAACCAAATTTACAAGAAATAGTTTACAAGAAAAGAGGTTACAGCAACCCCCAAAACTTGAAACTATTTGAACCGAAAATAATCAACATTAGGATGTTCAACCGAAAATGTGTAGACTTTTTTGAGTTCACGTATATAAAATTCAACATTTTTATGAACTCTTTCTTTTTGTGTTGGCTTTGTCTTTCTATTTGATTCAAGATAGATGAAATTTGTTAGGATTTGGATTAGTTCTGCATGGTCTTTCATCCTTCTTCTATTGTAAAATTTGACTTGCTTCATATTTTCTTGAATCAACGCACATAGAAATGCAATTTTTACAAGACGTATTGCCTTAAAACATATTAATTGTAATTACAATACATTTTTCAAAAAATTTCTGTTAAAGATGAGCCTATCTAGTTTACAATTTAGTCTCAGAAATCAATTTCCGACTAATAACGAAATGTGTAGACTTTTTTAAGTTAACGTATATAAAATTCAACATTTTTATGAACTCTTTCTTTTTGTGTTGGCTTTGTCTTTTTATTTGATTCAAGATAGATGAAATATGTTAGGATTTTGATTGGTTATGCATGGTCTTTCATCCTTCTTCTATTGTGAAATTTGACTTGCTTCATATTTTCTTGAATCAACGCACATAGGATTGCAATTTTTACTAGACGTATTGCCTTAGAACATATTAATTGTAATTACAATACATTTTTCAAAATTATTTTGTTAAAGATGAGTCTATCCAGTTTACAATTTAGTCTCAGAAATCAATTTCCGACTTATAACGAAATGTGTAGACTTTTTTGAGTTAACGTATATAAAATTCAACATTTTTATGAACTCTTTCTTTTTGTGTTGGCTTTTTATTTCTATTTGATTCAAGATAGATGAAATTTGTAAGGATATGGATTAGTTCTGCATGGTCTTTCATCCTTCTATTGTGAAATTTGACTTGCTTCATATTTTCTTGAATCAACGCACATAGAAATGCAATTTTTACTATACGTATTGCCTTAGAAATAATTAATTGTAATTACAATACATTATTCAAACTTTTTCTGTTAAAGATGAGATTATCTAGTTTACAATTTAGTCTCAGAAATCAATTTCCGAATTATAACGAAATGTGTAGACTTTTTTGAGTTAACGTATATAAAATTCAACATTTTTATGAACTCTTTATTTTTGTGTTGGCTTTGTCTTTCTATTTGATTCAAGATAGATGAAATTTGTTAGGATTTGGATTAGTTCTGCATGGTCTTTCATCCTTCTTCTATTGTCAAATTTGACTTGCTTCATATTTTCTTGAATCAACGTACATAGAAATGTAATTTTTACTAGACGTATTGCCTTAGAACATATTAATTGTAATTACACTACATTTTTCAAACTTTTTCTGTTAAAGATGAGTTTATCTAGTTTACAATTTAGTTTCAGAAATCAATTTCCGACTTATAACGAAATGTGTAGACTTTTTTGAGTTCACGTATATTAAATTCAACATTTTTATTTTCTCTTTCTTTTTGTGCTGGCTTTGTGTTTCTATTTGATTCAAGATAGATGAAATTTGTTAGGATTTGGATTAGTTCTGCATGGTCTTTCATCCTTCTTCTATTGTGAAATTTTCTTGAATCAACGTACATAGAAATGCAATTTTTACTAGACGTATTGCCTTAGAACATATTAATTGTAATTACAATACATTTTTCAAACTTTTTCTGTTAAAGATGAGTTTATCTAGTTTACAATTTAGTCTCAGAAATCAATTTCTGACTTATAACGAAGTGTGTAGACTTTTTTGAGTTAACGTATATTAAATTCAACATTTTTATGAACTCTTTCTTTTTGTGTTGGATTTGTCTTTCTATTTGATTCAAGATAGATGAAATTTGTTAGGATTTGGATTAGTTATGCATGGTCTTTCATCCTTCTTCTATTGTGAAATTTGACTTCCTTCATATATTCTTGAATCAATGTACATAGAAATGCAATTTTTACTAGACGTATTGCCTTAGAACATATTAATTGTAATTACAATACATTTTTCATACTTTGTTTTGTTAAATATGAGTTTATCTAGTTTACAATTTAGTCTCAGAAATCAATTTCCGTCTTATAACGAAATGTGAAGACTTTTTTGAGTTAACGTATATAAAATTCAACATTTTTATGAACTCTTTCTTTTTGTGTTGGCTTTGTCTTTCTATTTGATTCAAGATAGATGAAATTTGTTAGGATTTGGTTTAGTTCTGCATGGTCTTTCATCCTTCTTCTATTGTGAAATTTGACTTCCTTCATATTTTCTTCAATCAACGTACATAGAAATGCAATTTTTACTAGACGTATTGCCTTGGAACATATTAATTGTAATTACAATACATTTTCAAACTTTTTCTGTTAAAGATGAGTTTATCTAGTTTACAATTTAGTCTCAGAAATCAATTTCCGACTTATATCGAAGTGTGTAGACTTTTTTTGAGTTAACGTATATTAAATTCAACATTTTTATGAACTCTTTCTTTTTATGTTGGCTTTGTCTTTCTATTTGATTCAAGATAGATGAAATTTTTTAGGATTTGGATTAGTTCTGCATGGTATTCATCTTTCTTATATTGTGAAATTTGACTTGCTTCATATTTTCTTGAATCAACGTACATAGAAATGCAATTTTTACTAGACATATTTCCTTAGAACATATTAATTGTAATTACAATACATTTTTCAAACTTTTTCTGTTAAAGTTCAGTTTATCTAGTTCACAATTTAGTCTCAGAAATCAATTTCCGACTTATAACGAATGTGTAGACTTTTTTGAGTTAACGTATATAAAATTCAATATTTTTATGAACTCTTTCTTTTTATGTTGGCTTTGTCTTTCTATTTGATTCAAGATAGATGAAATTTGTTAGGATTTGGATTAGTTCTGCATGGTCTTTCATCCTTCTTCTATTGTGAAATTTGACTTCCTTCATATTTTCTTGAATCAACGTACATAGAAATGCAATTTTTACTAGACGTATTTCCTTAGAACATATTGATTGTAATTACAATAGATTTTTCAAACTTTTTCTGTTAAAGATGAGTTTATCTAGTTTACAATTTAGTCTCAGAAATCAATTTCCGACTTATAACGAAATGTGTAGACTTTTTTGAGTTAACGTATATAAAATTCAACATTTTTATGAACTCTTTCTTTTTGTGTTGGCTTTGTCTTTCTATTTGATTCAAGATAGATGAAATTTGTTAGGATTTGGATTAGTTCTGCATGGTCTTTCATCCTCCTTTTATTGTGAAATTTGACTTCCTTCATATTTTCTTGAATCAACGTACATAGAAATGCAATTTTTACTAGACGTATTGCCTTAGAACATATTGATTGTAATTACAATACATTTTTGAAACTTTTTCTGTTAAAAATGAGTTTTTCTAGTTTACAACTTAGTCTCATAAATCAATTTCCGACTTACAACGAAGTGTGTAGACTTTTTTGAGTTAACGTATATAAAATTCAACATTTTTATGAACTCTTTCTTTTTGTGTTGGATTTGTCTTTCTATTTGATTCAAGATAGATGAAGTTTGTTAGGATTTTTATTGGTTATGCATGGTCTTTCATCCTTCTTCTATTGTGAAATTTGACTTGCTTCATATTTTCTTGAATCAACGCACATAGGATTGCAATTTTTACTAGACGTATTGCCTTAGAACATATTAATTGTAATTACAATACATTTTTCAAAATTATTTTGTTAAAGATGAGTCAATCTAGTTTACAATTTAGTCTCATAAATCAATTTCCGACCTATACCGAAATGTGTAGACTTTTTTGAGTTAACGTATATAAAATTCAACATTTTTATGAACTCTTTCTTTATGTGTTGGCTTTTTATTTCTATTTGATTCAAGATAGATGAAATTTTTTAGGATTTGGATTAGTTCTGCATGGTCTTTCATCCTTCTATTGTGAAATTTGACTTGCTTCATATTTTCTTGAATCAACGCACATAGAAATGCAATTTTTACTATACGTATTGCCTTAGAAATAATTAATTGTAATTACAATACATTCTTCAAACTTTTTCTGTTAAAGATGAGTTTATCTAGTTTACAATTTAGTCTCAGAAATCAATTTCCGAATTATAACGAAATGTGTAGACTTTTTTGAGTTAACGTATATAAAATTCAACATTTTTATGAACTCTTTCTTTTTGTGTTGGCTTTTTATTTCTATTTGATTCAAGATAGATGAAATTTGTAAGGATATGGATTAGTTCTGCATGGTCTTTCATCCTTCTATTGTGAAATTTGACTTGCTTCATATTTTCTTGAATCAACGCACATAGAAATGCAATTTTTACTATACGTATTGCCTTAGAAATAATTAATTGTAATTACAATACATTCTTCAAACTTTTTCTGTTAAAGATGAGTTTATCTAGTTTACAATTTAGTCTCAGAAATCAATTTCCGAATTATAACGAAATGTGTAGACTTTTTTGAGTTAACGTATATAAAATTCAACATTTTTATGAACTCTTTATTTTTGTGTTGGCTTTGTCTTTCTATTTGATTCAAGATAGATGAAATTTGTTAGGATTTGGATTAGTTCTGCATGGTCTTTCATCCTTCTTCTATTGTGAAATTTGACTTGCATCATATTTTCTTGAATCAACGCACATAGAAATGCAATTTTTACAAGAAGTATTGCCTTAAAACATATTAATTGTATTACAATACATTTTTCAAAAAATTTCTGTTAAAGATGAGCCTATCTAGTTTACAATTTAGTCTCAGAAATCAATTTCCGACTAATAACGAAATGTGTAGACTTTTTTGAGTTAACGTATATAAAATTCAACATTTTTATGAACTCTTTCTTTTTGTGTTGGCTTTGTCTTTTTATTTGATTCAAGATAGATGAAATTTGTAAGGATTTGGATTAGTTCTGCATAGTCTTTCATCCTTCTTCTATTGTGAAATTTTACTTGCTTCATATTTTCTTGAATCAACGTACATAGAAATGCAGTTTTTACTAGACGTATTGCCTTAGAACATATTAATTGTAATTACAATAAATTTTTCAAACTTTTTCTGTTAAAGATGAGTCTATCTAGTTCACAATTTAGTCTCAGAAGTAAATTTCCCGACTTATAACGAAATGTGTAGACTTTTTTGAGTTAACTTATATAAAATTCAATATTTTTATGAACTCTTTCTTTTTGTGTTGGCTTTGTCTTTCTATTTGATTCAAAATAGATGAAATTTGTTAGGATTTGGATTATTTCTGCATGGTCTTTCATCCTTCTTCTATTGTGAAATTTTACTTCATTCATATTTTCTTGAATCAATGTACATAGAAATGCAATTTTTACTAGACGTATTGCCTAAGAACATATTAATTGTAATTACAATACATTTTTCAAACTTTTTCTGTTAAAGATGAGTTTATCTAGTTTAAAATTTAGTCTCAGAAATCAATTTCCGACTTATAACGAAATGTGTAGACTTTTTTGATTTAACGGATGTAAAATTCAAAAAATTTATGAACTCTTTCTTTTTGTGTTGGATTTGTCTTTCTATTTGATTCAAGATAGATGAAATTTGTTAGGATTTTGATAAGTTCTGCATGGTCTTTCATCCTTCTTCTATTGTGAAATCTGACTTCCTTCATATTTTCTTGAATCAACGTACATAGAAATGCAATTTTTACTAGACGTATTGCCTTAGAACATATTAATTGTAATTACAATACATATTCAAACTTTTTCTGTTAAAGATGAGTCTATCTAGTTTACAATTTAGTCTCAGAAATAAATTTCCCGACTTATAACGAAATGTGTAGACTTTTTTGAGTTAACGTATATAAAATTCAATATTTTTATGAACTCTTTCTTTTTGTGTTGGCTTTGTCTTTCTATTTGATTCAAAATAGATGAAATTAGTTAGGATTTGGATTATTTCTGCATGGTCTTTCATCCTTCTTCTATTGTGAAATTTGACTTCATTCATATTTTCTTGAATCAACGTACATAGAAATGCAATTTTTACTAGACGTATTGCCTGAGAACATATTAATTATAATTACAATACATTTTCAAACTTTTTCTGTTAAAGATGAGTTTATCTAGTTTACAATTTAGTCCCAGAAATCAATTTCCGACTTATAACGAAATGTGTAGACTTTTTTGAGTTAACGGATGTAAAATTAAAAAATTTTATGAACTCTTTCTTTTTGTGTTGGCTTTGTCTTTCTATTTGATTAAAAATAGATTGAAATTGTTAAGATTTGGATTAGTTCTGCATGGTCTTTCATCCTTCTTATATTGTGAAATTTGACTTCCTTCATACTTTCTTGAATCAACTTACATAGAAATGCAATTTTTACTAGACGTATTGCCTTAGAACATATTAATTGTAATTACAATACATTTTCAAACTTTTTCTATTAAAGATGAGTTTATCTAGTTTGCAATTTAGTCTCAGAAATCAATTTCCGACTTATAACGAAGTGTGTAGACTTTTTTGAGTTCACGTATATAAAATTCAACATTTTTATAAACTCTTTCTTTTTTTGTTGGCTTTGTCTTTCTATTTGATTCAAGATGGATGAAATTTGTTAGGATTTGGATTAGTTCTGCATGGTCTTTCATCCTTCTTCTATTGTGAAATTTGACTTCCTTCATATTTTCTTGAATCAACGTACATAGAAATGCAATTTTTACTAGACGTATTTCTTTAGAACATATTGATTGTAATTACAATAGATTTTTCAAACTTTTTCTGTTAAAGATGAGTTTATCTAGTTTACAATTTAGTCTCAGAAATCAATTTCCGACTTATAACGAAATGTGTAGACTTTTTTGAGTTAACGTATATAAAATTCAACATTTTTATGAACTCTTTCTTTTTGTGTTGGATTTTTATTTCTATTTGATTCAATATAGATGAAATTTGTAAGGATATGGATTAGTTCTGCATGGTCTTTCATCCTTCTATTGTGAAATTTGACTTGCTTCATATTTTCTTGAATCAACGCACATAGAAATGCTATTTTTACTAAACGTATTGCCTTAGAAATAATTAATTGTAATTACAATACATTATTCAAACTTTTTCTGTTAAAGATGAGTTTATCTAGTTTACAATTTAGTCTCAGAAATCAATTTCCGAATTATAACGAAATGTGTAGACTTTTTTGAGTTAACGTATATAAAATTCAACATTTTTATGAACTCTTTATTTTTGTGTTGGCTTTGTCTTTCTATTTGATTCAAGATAGATGAAATTTGTTAGGATTTGGATTAGTTCTGCATGGTCTTTCATCCTTCTTCTATTGTGAAATTTGACTTGCTTCATATTTTCTTGAATCAACGCACATAGAAATGCAATTTTTACAACACGTATTGCCTTAAAACATATTAATTATATTACAATACATTTTTCAAAAAATTTCTGTTAAAGATGAGCCTATCTAGTTTACAATTTAGTCTCAGAAATCAATTTCCGAGTAATAACGAAATGTGTAGACTTTTTTGAGTTAACGTATATAAAATTCAACATTTTTATGAACTCTTTCTTTTTGTGTTGGCTTTGTCTTTTTATTTGATTCAAGATAGATGAAATTTGTAAGGATTTGGATTAGTTCTGCATAGTCTTTCATCCTTCTTCTATTGTGAAATTTTACTTGCTTCATATTTTCTTGAATCAACGTACATAGAAATGCAGTTTTTACTAGACGTATTGCCTTAGAACATATTAATTGTAATTACAATAAATTTTTCTAACTTTTTCTGTTAAAGATGAGTCTATCTAGTTTACAATTTAGTCTCAGAAATAAATTTCCCGACTTATAACGAAATGTGTAGACTTTTTTGAGTTAACTTATATAAAATTCAATATTTTTATGAACTCTTTCTTTTTGTGTTGGCTTTGTCTTTATATTTGATTCAAAATAGATGAAATTTTTTAGGATTTGGATTATTTCTGCATGGTCTTTCATCCTTCTTCTATTGTGAAATTTGACTTCATTCATATTTTCTTGAATCAACGTACATAGAAATGCAATTTTTACTAGACGTATTGCCTAAGAACATATTAATTGTAATTACAATACATTTTTCAAACTTTTTCTGTTAAAGATGAGTCTATCTAGTTTACAATTTAGTCTCAGAAATAAATTTCCCGACTTATAACGAAATGTGTAGACTTTTTTCAGTTAACGTATATAAAATTCAATATTTTTATGAACTCTTTCTTTTTGTGTTGGCTTTGTCTTTCTATTTGATTCAAAATAGATGAAATTAGTTAGGATTTGGATTATTTCTGCATGGTCTTTCATCCTTCTTCTATTGTGAAATTTGACTTCATTCATATTTTCTTGAATCAACGTACATAGAAATGCAATTTTTACTAGACGTATTGCCTGAGAACATATTAATTGTAATAACAATACATTTTCAAACTTTTTCTGTTAAAGATGAGTTTATCTAGTTTACAATTTAGTCTCAGAAATCAATTTCCGACTTATAACGAAATGTGTAGACTTTTTTGAGTTAACGGATGTAAAATTCAAAAATTTTATGAACTCTTTCTTTTTGAGTTGGCTTTGTCTTTCTATTTGATTAAAAATAGATGGAAATTGTTAGGATTTGGATTAGTTCTGCATGGTCTTTCATCCTTCTTATATTGTGAAATTTGACTTCCTTCATACTTTCTTGAATCAACGTACATAGAAATGCAATTTTTACTAGACGTATTGCCTTAGAACATATTAATTGTAATTACAATACATTTTCAAACTTTTTCTATTAAAGATGAGGTTATCCAGTCTGCAATTTAGTCTCAGAAATCAATTTCCGACTTATAACGAAGTGTGTAGACTTTTTTGAGTTCACGTATATAAAATTCAACATTTTTATAAACTCTTTCTTTTTTTGTTGGCTTTGTCTTTCTATTTGATTCAAGATGGATGAAATTTGTTAGGATTTGGATTAGTTCTGCATGGTCTTTCATCCTTCTTCTATTGTGAAATTTGACTTCCTTCATATTTTCTTGAATCAACGTACATAGAAATGCAATTTTTACTAGGCGTATTGCCTTAGAACATAGTAATTGTAATTACAATATATTTTTCAAACTTTTTCTGTTAAAGATGAGTCTATCTAGTTTACAATTTAGTCTCAGAAATCAATTTCCGACTTATAAAGAAGTGTGTAGACTTTTTTTGAGTTAACGTATATAAAATTCAACATTTTTATGAACTCTTTATTTTTGTGTTGGCTTTGTATTTCTATTTGATTCAAGATAGATGAAATATGTTAGGATTTTGATTAGTTCTGCATGGTCTTTCATCCTTCTTCTATTGTGAAATTTGACTTCCTTCATATTTTCTTGAATCAAGGTACATAGAAATGCAATTTTTACTAGACGTATTGCCTTAGAACATGTTAATTATAATTACAATACATTTTTCAAACTTTTTCTGTTAAAGATGAGTCTATCTAGTTTACAATTTAGTCTCGGAAATCAATTTCCGACTTATAACGAAATGTGTAGACTTTTTTGAGTTAACGTATATAAAATTCAACATTTTTATGAACACTTTCTTTTTGTTTTAGCTTTATCTTTCTATTTGATTCAAGATAGATGAAATTTGTTAGGATTTGGATTAGTTCTGCATGGTCTTTCATCCTTCTTCTATTGTGAAATTTTACTTCCTTCATATTTTCTTGAATCAACGTACATAGAAATGCAATTTTTACTAGACGTATTGTCTTAGAACATATTAATTGTAATTACAATTCATTTTTTAAACTTTCTATGTTAAAGATGAGTCTATCTAGTTTACAATTTAGTCTCGGAAATCAATTTCCGACTTATAACGAAATGTGTAGACTTTTTTGAGTTAACGTATATAAAATTCAACATTTTTATGAACTCTTTATTTTTGTGTTGGCTTTGTCTTTCTATTTGATTCAAGATAGATGAAATTTGTTAGGATTTGGATTAGTTCTGCATGGTCTTTCATCCTTCTTCTATTGTGAAATTT